>NW_026715953.1:0-18966 GCF_029784015.1 Lycium ferocissimum
GCTTGAATCATCATAACGCGTGATATGGTTATTCGGTCCCTTTAGGAATGTTACACTTGATGCTGAAACTTCACTTATTACTCATCTTCTGGGAACTTAGGCTTACAATTATCAATCCTCTAGAGTCTAGCTATTTCCTTGGCCAGTTTATTCGTGGCACAAAACGTGGAAAAAAAAACCCTTCGCAAGATTCCAACAATAACTTGCTAAGTCCAAGAAATCACCGACTTCTATGAGTTTTCTAGCCCTTGGGCAATTCTGTATAGCTTCAACTCTCCTTAATTCTAACCTTAGAAGCACTATACCATTTGATTTGGAAAAACTTTTGAGCCGAGAATTCCTGATCCTAAGAACTATAGGTCTGCACGTAACAAACAATATGCTCTGACTTTGAGCAAGAGTAACCCCAAGATCTTCTAGGAACACTGTTATGAATAGGTTTTGGAGGAGTCTAAACACACTTACTCATCAAGCCCATAATACTGCTGGGGCCTTAGTTAGTACAAATGACGTTGCTCAAAACTCGAGGTAACTTACCTGATCTTGAAAGTTCTCTTTAGGATGCCTTTTCTCTGACCTTTATCTGGGAATAACAGGAGCCCATGTTCATCTTTAAGGAAGCATTCTATGCTAGCATAACAAATCATCAACCCTTAATCGTACTTGCTCATCCTTTGTCACGCCCCAATTTCCGAGGGACGTGATGGGCACCCGACCCCATACCCGGAGCCGAGCGAACCCACAGACTCCTATCGCACACATAATTTTTTTTTTTTTTTTCAAAACTCAATACTGAAAAATTATAAAATACATAATGAGGCTTACAAACTTTACAAAATCCGTAATTACACAAAATTCATTACATAACACACGTCGACGTCATGGGCTGATGGAGCCGCCGTACAGAGCCTGACACATCATACCCACACCACTGTCTGCAAAGTCTCTATTGCCATCCGGAAGACACAACTTACATACTCGGACTCAGCAGTGCTCCAGAAGGAATTGGAGCTCACCAATCATGCTGGAATATCTTCAACTTATCTGTGGGTACCTGCGCGGCATGAAACGCAGCCCCCGAAGGACAGGGGGTCAGTACGGAAAATGTACTGAGTATGCGAAGCCAGAAAAACTATAAACAAAACATAATCAAAACTAAGATACAGAAATAGGACTGACAGAACCGTATTCGCACTCGGCAATACAGACCGTAACAGACAGGACCTTAGTCGTAAACATAACTGCAGAAGTATATCAGACAGGGACGTAGACAGAGTCGGAGGTGCAGAAGGCATACCGGACGTACCAAACAGACCCGTAATCGGAGCAGGCGTACAGAATATATCAGACGGATTGTAAACAACGGAAGCGTACGTACGTAGGTATATATACGTAACCGAGGATCAGAATCGGGATACAGAGTGAGCGTAATGTCAGACGCAGATCATACAGAACGTACAGAATGCCAGAGACGTATCATACGTACCGATACAGACCATACAGACGTACAGAATACTGTTGCAAATCAGATTCATATGCAGAACAGAACATACAGAGTACTGAAACAGATCATATCCATATGCAGATAACAGATCCCGGCCCTCTTTGAGGGACGCGGTAGCAGAGTCAGAATCATATATCGGATGTGCATGTAATCGAACGCCGTAGCGTACATATATCGAACCCGGCCCTCCGGAGGGGCGCGGTAACAGAACCCGACCCTCTAGTACGGGACGCGGTGAACAGACAAATCAAATGCCATCTTGGCCACCACCCCATACATCAAATCATAATATCATATCATAAAACAGAGCCCGGCCCGCCTATGAGGGACGCGGTGAACAATGCAGAAGTGCACGATAACAGAACCCGGCCCGGACGCAAGGAGCGAGACATAACAGACGGTGCGGCGTAATGCGCACGATAACATATCGAACCCGGCCCGGACGCGGTGAAAGACACATTGAGCCTTGCACGAGCGAGTAGTGCGTAAACATATGCATACAAATCCGGACTCGACGTACGAGGGATACACTTACCAATATCCGAGGTTCAAAAACAAGTTTCGATCGCCTCTACCAAACGTTGGGATTATCACATCAAAACGCCGGGGGCGTATCACCTCGGGTGGTCGAAGCATATTATATCAGAGCGGACATTCCGACGCAAATCCGGATCATACACAGACGTCAGGAACATTTAACTTACGGAGCTTTCGGGGAACAGAAGTGATAAACATACCCAGTTACCGTACAGACGTACATAAGGGAGGTATCGAGGATTGTGGGCCCACTTTGCACAAAATCAAGATAACATACAGAAGTTATGAGCGTTCGTACTTACAGAACTCTTTTCGGTACAAGACCTTTTCATACTTACTCATCTATCGAACACACTAAAGCTTAAATATATGACACGCTTGTATATATATAACATAAATCAGAATCATAGACGGACTCAGAAGTCAAGAGCGGAGTTACCTCAAATACCTATTATATCATAACCTATTGGCTCTAGGACATGCCATAAAAGAAAAGTAAGCCTCACATACCTGTGCCGCCTTGCTAGCTACACTTGTTCATCCCAACTTGCTTATCTACATTCAAAAGGATCCATATGATCATTAGATTCATCGACTTGTTTTCGCCTTAATTTTCCATGCAAGTTCACTTATAAGCTACCGAAATTTCGGCAGCATTTCCTCTGTAAATACGACATCCCCGAGATTCTCACTCGGCTAACTTTAATCAACAACCATCCGGGAATTCAACCCGGCCAAACTATCATCAAAAATGCCAATATTCAACCCAAAATACATTCCAACATTCCCAATCTTTTTCTTACAATTCCATGACACACTACTTACATTCAATTTAACTCCAATGCTCACATATTCATTACTAATCCGCAACCATTTACACACGATTTAAGAACATTCCAAGCAATCCACACAATATTCAAACAATTCATTTACTACACCATTTTACCACAACTTACCAAATATGATCATTTTCGGCCACAACCATAATTCACACAACTTCACACATTTCATCTATTTTAACATTACATAATCCATAACATAACAATCAAATTACTACATAGACTTAATTCCTTACTCCTATTTCATACAACATGCTCACGGCTACAACACCAACATGCACGGCTCAATACCACATCAATATTTCCATGAATTTCATTAGTTTCAACACATTACAACAACACAAAACATACTAAATACGATTAATTCACCATCTTTACATACTACATACACCACGGCTACACCTCATATACACACATATTTTCGCATATTTCATCCCTTTCTACGCTCTACAATACTCACAATCATCCATAACACATGAAAGAGAATTGAATTCATACCTTTTTCTTTCACTTCTTCCACGGCTAAGGGTGTCCATAGCAACAACGGAGGAGCTTCTCATTTCAACAACCATTCCATGTCGACGAGGGCCTTCCGATTAGCATGAAAACATAAAGAAACAAATTTTTCGGGATCAAATTGGAGAAATTTGGCTGGTTTCGGCCAGCCCCCTTGGCCGTGCTTCTCCTTCCTTTTTTTTTTTCTCTTGCTTTCTTTCTTTCTTTCCATTCTCTTAATTAAAAAAGATTATATATATATATATATATATATATATATGGCAAGCATGTGAGGGGCACATGCCCCTCTCTAGAATTTTCCTTCTTTTTCCTTTTATTTCTCTAGAATTTTCTTGCTATTATTTTCTTAAAAGATGACTTATTATTTAGTCATCCTTTTTCCATGCATTTTCTTCACATGGCCAATATGGCCTCTTTGGAATTTTCTTGAAACCCCGTGAAATGACCATTTTGCCCCTAACCTTTTCAAATATTTCCATAATGCCATTTTGCAAATTTCCCTTTTTGTCCTTAGTCTTTAGCAATATTTCCACACTAATAATATTTTCCAACGACTTACGCATTACGACGAAACCGAAAAATAATCTTGCCCTAAACGTTCCGCCATTGTCTCGGAATATCCAAAGACTCAAAATGCAAGGTGTAACATTAGCTATCATCTTATTTAGTTGCTTACAATTACTTGTATATATGCAAGGAGCTATCCTACTCCCTTATAGACCGAACTGATTCAACTGATCCTTCAAATGATCTTTATTTTCTTCAACGTCATAGGGATCATTTGCATAAGGCAAAGTAAATATTTGTTGCGAACTTAACAATACTTTTGTTTAGCAAGACTAATCCTTTACTTAGAGGACGTCTTGGGGTCTCCCTCGGACATCCCTAAAACTTATTCACCATAAAGATGAACTAGAAGATCGATAACTTGGCTTTCATAATATGAACTCCAATCATATGGTATGCATACTTGTTTCTGATTCATTTTCTCAATCTTAGGACAAGAGATAAACTTATTCCTTGGTACTTATACAACTTTGCATGACTTGAGTGCCTTTGAATGTCTGCACCCAATTTCTTTTGTAGACTATATCATTTCGGTCCGTATGCCTTGGAAGGCATACTATATACTTTATAGGCTTCTCACAGATATTCCTATAATGTTCCGCTTAATATCTTATTCGCTGTCCCGCATTAGAACATATCCTTTGGCAGAACACATAATTCGCTCCTTGACTTTCAAGGGCTTGGTTCTTTACAATCACAAAACTCGCAATCTTTCAAGACGTTGACCTTAACAATTACACCCTCAAGCTACCTTATAACCATCTTGTAATCCTTAGTTAAAATTATATATATTCTATAATCTAGTCCTTGCCAAGGACCTCAAATTCACTGATTAACTCACTTTCTGATACTGCTCCTTACTTTCCGGTCTATGAAGCCTTGATTTACATACATTATTAATACCAATCATCCAGTATCCTTTTCTTTGATCACATACCACACTGCTTTTCCATAGGCATCTGCAAATCTCATCTACTCGTATCTACTACACCTTCTATCATTGGTGCCTTATTCCTTTACTCAGTTTTTTTTTTTTCTGTTTCTTTCCTCTTAAAGGCCAATATACCATAAGCCCAGGGTGCTTCAATCTAATACTGCTAATAAGTCTAGGGGATGAAATATCACCTCATATTTCTTCGATTTCTTACAATTCTTATGTCCCACCTTATTTGCTTAGTCATACTACAACTTCTGTATCCATCCCTGAGAAATCTCTCTGAGAGTACATAAACTTATATGACTTAAAATTTCAATTCTCACTTCAAAATCCATGTCCATAGTAAGGATGTCCTGACTATAATTATTCATAAGAACAATCCATTATCAACTTTCTGAGGCCCCAGAGTAACGAATGATCGATGATATCCTGAGATTAGGTCATCTACATATAAACCATAACTGGTTCTGACGGAAAGGGCCATATACCTGTAAATAAGATGCTGGAGAACTTAGGTCGGATATATCTGGGAATAAAGCCCCTTTGTCCTTATTAAAAGCACTGCTCCTTAACTAACTCTCTTCTTTCTCTATCTCGTACTCCCTACGATCTGTGGGTAACTCCTGGTTAACTAAATCCTAAGATAGAGAACTAGGTACCTTTGTGATACTAACATCAGAAGCTGGCCTAACATAATGCTGAAACGTAGGAAAAATCTGGATATGCCAAGCTCTGTACGTCCTCAATTGTGTCTTCGTCCACAGGAGTCTCGTGAACCCTTAAACGGGTCTTTGTCATATGATTTCTCAATCAGGTCTCCTCCAACTGGAGCCACATCCTCCAATGGGTCCGCCTAGATTGAATAGCTGGTGCCCTTTCTTATACCTCTTGACATCCTCGATCTTGAGTCGATGGGCTATACGGGTCTCATGCCCAAGTTCGAAGCCTTACTTACACTCCCATTAACTGTACTTGTCCTCTTCTCCAAAATAATCCTGCAATTTAACAAAAATCATACCAAGAACGAGCTTTCCTATCATTGGCTCTACTGCACGATCTATGATCAGAAAGAAAGATGACCATCCTAAATATCCTACAACCTCCTGCCTATAAGTGTGGTGCATGACACACCCATAGACAAGACTGTCAGGACCCCAACCGATGAGTCGTGATGAGCGTCTGACCTCTAGCAACCAAACACCCCTATACTCATATCTGAATCTTACTTGACATCAAGGGCCCATAATGGCATAAACTGATCTCATAAAAGGGGAACATCAAAACTCTATACAATCTGCATATATACACAGCATACAGAAGAACAGTGCAAGCCAGCTAGGCTGCTACATATACTGTACACAAAAGAATAGAAGCCGACAAGGCTACATCATCTGACTACTATATACAACTGTCTACAGACCTCTAATGGAATGAAAGCTGTCGGGACAGGGCCCCGTCATACCCA
Source organism: Lycium ferocissimum (assembly GCF_029784015.1). NCBI lineage: Eukaryota > Viridiplantae > Streptophyta > Magnoliopsida > Solanales > Solanaceae > Lycium > Lycium ferocissimum. The sequence goes on from NW_026715953.1 coordinate 6,366, forward strand.
TATGCATACACATCTCAAAACGGTGGCATACCAAAACCGACCGCGAGCTCCGGATCAAATGGAGCGCATCGACCACCGCTTTAGATCTAGAGGTCCCTACCGAGCCGGACCACACGTCTGCTCTCGTACCTCGCGGGCATGAATGTAACCCCCCGAGCAATGCGGAGTCAGTACGAATAATGTACTGAATATGTAAGGCATAAGGACAACATATATATCTATATATATATTTATATATATATATATATATATAAAAATATCATGAATAAGATCTGAACTCATAAGCTGAAATGACTATCTGCATGTACTTGTATGAACTAGTATCTGCCTGTATCTGTGTGAGTCTGTGTAGCTGACAATGCCACTGTGGGCGTATAATATGCATGCTCATGCCTATCAATGAAGGTCATACATCTATATATGCATGTGCGTATTAAACGCCTGATATATGTGCGTATATAACGTCTGTTTATTTTCTCATATCATATCTGCCTCTCTGCGGCCATCATCATATACATTGCTGCGGTACTTGCAGCCTAATTCTCATATCATCATCATAATGGTAATGCGTATATAATGCCTCTATCTCTTCTCATACTTTACATATATCTAATATTCGCGTATATAACGCCTTCTGGTCACGGGTCAATATACATAAATATATATAATGAATGTAATGCATGGATAAACTGTATGCATGGAACTGGCTATATAATACTGGACCCATCAACAGAAGAATCACCCATAAATGGGGTACATGAACATCAAAAAGTGAAGTACTCCTAATGCTGCTAGGAATAGAGTAATATGGGAGCTCTCTTACTCGCTTATTGGCTCATATCATACGACCATACGAATATGTCATGACCCAGCCGGAGGGCCGCGACGGGCACCCGGTGCTAACCCACCCGGGCACCTCTTAACATGCTTTCACACTTCATCTAGGTGAGCCACATGGCTAAATCATACTTTTCATTCATCATCATTCCAATCTCATTGGGCGGCAATTCATTTATATCACCATTAACAACTATGCCCAAATAAATGTACATAAGCTAACGAGGCTTGACAAAATAATATTCAAAAATATAGGCCGACAAGGCCAAACACGTCTAACCATATACACATGTCTACGAGCCTCTAAGAAGGGTATATCATATCATATAGGCGGGACAGGAGCCCGCCGTGCCCATAAATATATACACAAAAGAATCTATACCAAAAGCTGTAGCTCCGAATGAAATGGAGCTCCGCTATGTAGTCCCTGAGATATATAGCTATGGATCAAGTCTGTTTCCCTGGCCACCTGCGGGCATGACGTAGCGTCCACAAACAAAAGGACGTCAGTACGAAGAATGTACTGAGTATGCATTACCAATATGAAAGCATAATAGACAACATATGAAATAACATAGGATGGAAGATAATAATATCATTGTCATAGCACTTACTTGCTTTCCATAGGGACATTCCATTTCTATTGCATATCACGGTACATACATCCATATTCGTACTCATTTACCTTTCGTATCCACTATCGTATTCGTATTCATACTTCTATTCATACTCATGTTCATATCATATACATTGCATATACATAGACTTTACTTAGCATTTTCATATACTTAGCATATTCGTACTCATAGTGATGTCATATACATAGCATTTATATAGCATACCCGACCACGAAGGTTCGGTGTTTCATATACCTGGCCCTACCAAGGCTCAGTGTCATACATACCTGGGCCTACCAAGGCTCAGGGTTATTCGTACCCAACTGCAGTGGTGCGCGCGTAATATACATATACATATATATATATATATATATATATACATTCTACCCGGCCCATATAAGCTCGGGGATTCATAGTAGCCACACATGGGCACGTGTACATATAAGCTCATACGCATCTTTACTATCGTCGTTCATTTCATCTATCCTTAAATGATTACTCGTCATATAAGGAATTTAGTACAATAGTATCATATCAAGAATCATAAGCTTAGTGGCTTTTAAAGATTGGATCATTGGAGAATATCGTAGGCTCATAGAAGGATAGATATTTGGCCAAAGAACCATGCCTTATGAATGAAGGGTTAGCCTTACATACCTTTCCGTTCCACTATTCTATCACTTGCACGTGTTTCTTCGATGCTCACACTTCTACCTTCATTAGAGTACATACTAACATTAGGAAATCGATCACTAATCATACATGACCAAAGCTAGAGAAAATCGGACAACACCTCCTCTATTTATACGACTTCCTCCACATCATATATTAATTCACAAACATCAATAATAACTTTCACAACATCATCACAATAGCCTTTATTCCACTACATTATCCTTACTTCTCAATTCACTTCAATTCATCCATATTCATGGTCATATCATACAATTTCGCTCATTCATATACAATGTTTATTCCATGTTCTCAATATCATTTATAACATGATTATAATCATAATGTATCAAGAATCATAACTTAATCCAAACATCTACTCAAAAGTGATACTATTCCCACATTCATGACCCATTTCCTATTTCCTTATATAATCCAAGTGTTTCAACTTTCAAATACCTTAAACAACATGGAAATACCATAAAACTTACCTTAGATGGTGTAGGAATGAACCTTGGGTGCAAACACTTTACTTGAGCAAAACCCTAGTTTCACCTTCACTTGGATTTCTTGTTTTGGAGGGACTTTAATGGGTTTCTTACACTTAATTCACTTAACTTGATGTAGTTGATCACTAATATCTCTTGAATTTGTGTGGGATAAATGTTATAAAGAGTCCTAGAGAGAAGGAATGAAAAATGGAAATGAAATAATGAACTTGGTCCTCTTTTTAATAACTCAAAAATCTGATCTGTCGGGATATTATACGGACACTTATAGGTCCGTATAAGTGATCGTGAAAAGGACCCTTCAAACTCTCTTCTATGTGACCATTATACGGTCCGTATAAATTTATATGGTCCGTATAAGTTATCGTATAATCCCACCAGTGAGGGACCTTCACTGTGATGGTCCTGCGGTCCATTATACGGTTCGTATATTGGGCCGTATAACCCATCAGTCCACTGAACTTGCTCTCGTCACTTCGTTTGATCTCCAATCCTTATGGAACCTTCTTAACACTTGTTCATCACATCATTAACAATCTAAGGGACGTTATAACTCTTCTCCAAAACATTATTAAGCCATCATTAACTCGTTACTCATAAATCTCTTTCGATACATATCGTATGGCCTGTCTTCTCTTGGCAAACTTTCTCCCCTTACTTCGAATACCTTTGAAATCTTAATTAGGGTCATCAAATGCTATTTCTTTCTTATCGAAACACCCTATACTTCACGCTCTTCATTCGCCTATTCACTGTGCATCGACGAAAATTTTTTCGAGGTGTAACATTCTTCCCCCCTTAAGAACATTCGTCCTCGAATGTTAAGTCCTCGGGATTCTATAAAAATTTCGCCAGAGTTTTTCCTGTAATATGGCACTACCATCCGGTCACAACAACCCATAATAACAATGCCTCACAGGGCTACAACATAATAGCAATGGAATTTGGCCACACACGACCTAAATGCATAAAAGAAAAACATACATACCTTGTGATCTTGATGTCTCATCTTGGCCTTCTTCCGGGGGCTGAAACAAGTGCGGATACTTGGATTTCATGATTTCTTCCGCTTCCCATGTCATTTCTTCTCGGTTATTATTTCTCCATAAAACCTTAACTAAGGCCACTTCTTTGTTTCTAAGCCTTCGTACTTGCCTATCTAATATGGCAATGGGTATTTCTTCATAAGTTAACTTTTCGTCACTTGAACATCATTTGCGGGACGATCCTAGTAGGATCTCCAACACATTTACGAAGCATCGAGACATGGAAAAAGCGGATGGCTCGACTCCAAATCGGAGGTAGATCTAATTCGTAAGCCACTTGGCCTACTCTACGCACAATCTCATAAGGCCCAATGTATCGGGGACTAAGCTTCCCCTTTTTGACAAATCTCATAATGCCCTTCATTGGCGACACTTTCAAGAATACCCAATCTTTAACTTGGAACTCTAAGTCCCTTCGACGATTATCCTCATAGGACTTTTGACGACTTTGGACTGCTAACAACCGATCTTGTATGAGCTTAACTTTCTCTATCGCTTGCTGGACCAAGTCTGGCCTTATCAATTTAGTCTCTCCCACTTCGAACCACCCAATTGGGGATCTACACTTCCGCCCATATAAAGCCTCATACGGTGCCATTTGGATGTTAGAATGATAACTATTATTGTAAGCAAACTCAATGAGTGGTAAGTGATCATCCGAATTACCTCCAAAATCTAACATACATGCCCGTAACATATCCTCAAGAGTTTGAATGGTACGTTCATCTTGTCCATCAGTTTGTGGATGAAATACCGTGCTAAGGCTCAAATGAGTTCCCAAACCCTCTTAGAAGGACTTTCAGAAATTAGCTGTAAACTGAGTTCCTCTATCTGAGATAATAGATCTTTGGAACACCATGAAGTTGCACTATCTCTTTAACATAGAGCTTTGCATAATCTTTTGCTACATATGTCGTTCTGACTGGTAAGAAATGAGCTGACTTCGTGAGTCTATCCACAATCACCCATATGGAATCATACTTACGTCAAGAACGGGGTAAGCATGTAATAAAGTCCATGTTAATTACTTCCCACTTCCAAGTTGGGATTTCTATAGCTTGCAACAATCCGCCAGGCTTTTGGTGCTCGATCTTCACTTGCTGACAGTTGGGACATTGAGTTACAAATTTCGCTATATCTTTCTTCATCCCATTCCACCAATACCTAGACTTAAGATCATGATACATTTTCGTTGCTCCGGGGTGGATGGAATAACGGGAACAATGATCTTCTCTCAGTATTTGGTGGCGTAAACCTGCCACTTCAGGAACACAAAATCTGCCTCTGCATCGGAGAACTCCATCTCATGGGATCTCAAATGATGACTTCTCCTTCTGAGGGAGCGTATCTCGGTAATGCATTAGCATGGGATCTTCGTATTGTCGCTTTTTCACTTCCACTACTAGCGACGAAACTGCTGAATTCTGAATGGTAGTTCTCCTGCTACCTGAGTCCACTACTCGGACTCCTAGACTATCCAACTGCTAGAGCTCACGAGCCATTTCTCTTTTCTCTGGTTGTACATCACACAAACTTCCCATAGATCTACGGCTAAGAGCGTCAGCCACAACATTTGCCTTTCCGGGGTGATATAGAATATCAACATCATAATTCTTTAGCAACTCCAACAATCGCCGTTGCCGCAAATTCAACTCTTTCAGCTTGGAGATATACGGAAGGCTCTTATGATCTGTGTAAATATCTACATGGATACCATATAAATAATGTCTCTACATCTTTAATGCATGAATCACTACAGCCAATTCTAGATCATGAGTTGGGTAATTCTTTTCATGTTTTCGTAATTGCCTTGAAGCATACGCAATCACCTTACCATATTGCATCAATACACAGCCTAGCCCAACGTCTGAAGATTCGCAATATACAACATAACCGTCCAATCCCTCTGGAAGTGTCGGGGCCGGTGCGAAGTCAATCTATCTTTTAGCTCTTGGAAACTACGTTCACGGGCATCGTCCATTGAAACTTAGGGCGGTTATGGGTCAGCTTTGTGAGTGGTGCTGAAATAGAAGAGAAACCTTCAACAAATCTCCTGTAATAACCTGCTAAGCCCAGAAAGCTACGAACCTCCATAGGAGTTGTGGGCCTTGGCCAAGTCTTCACGGCCTCAATCTTTTGGCTATCCACCCGAATACCATCGGCTGAAACAATGTGCCCCAGAAATGTCACTGAGTTCAACAAAAACTCACACTTAGAAAATTTTGCAAACAACTCTCGAGTTTGAAGAACTCTACGGACAGTACGCAAATGATCCGCATGTTCTACCTCGAATCTAGAATACACCAAGATATCATCGATGAATACAATCACAAACAAATCTAGGAAGGGCCTGAACACATCATTCATCAAATCCATAAATACTGCCGGTGCATTAGTTAGCCCAAATGACATCACCCGGAGCTCAAAATGGCCATATCTTGTTCTGAAGGCTGTCTTAGGGATATCTTTCTCCTTAACTCTCACTTGATGATACACGGATCTCAAATCTATATTGGAAAACCATTTGGCACCTTGTAATTGATCAAATAAGTCATCAATACTCGAAAGAGGATATTTATTCTTAATTGTCACCTTATTCTATTGCCGATAGTCAATGCACATTCTTAATGAGCCATCTTTCTTTTGAACAAACAAAACGGGTGCTCCCCACGGGGATGAACTAGGCCTAATAAAGCCTTTTTCAAGCAAGTCTTTCAATTGTTCCTTCAACTCTTTCAATTCTGCGGGAGCCATTCTATAAAGAGGAATAGATATAGGTTTGGTGTCCGGCAACACATCAATAGCAAAATCAATCTCCCGCTCGGGAGGAAGGCCTGGAAGCTCTTTCGGGAACACATCCGGAAATTCATTCACTACGAGAACTGACTGAAGAGTCGGCGGTTCAACTTCTACATCTTGAACCCACACTAGATGATAAATGCAACCTTTTGTGATCATTTTCCTTGCCTTTAGATAGGAAATAAACCTACCCTTTAGTGACGCCGTGTTTCCTTTCCATTCTAAAACTGGTTCTCTCAGAAATTGGAAGCGAACCATTTGCATTCTACAATCAACATTGGCGTCGCAAGAAGACAACCAATCCATGCCCATAATAACATCAAAATCCACCATTTTTAACTCATGCAAGTCAATCATAGTATGACGATCACAAATCACAATTACACAATTTCTATATACTTGGCTAGCTATTACCGATTCACCAACGGCTGTAGACACCTTAAAAGGTTTGATCGCCTCCAGTTTGATTCTAAATCGAGCCGCAATATACGGAGTAACATATGACAATGTGGAGCCCGGATCTATCAAAGCATATACATCATGAGAAAATACCGATAATATACCTATGACAATATCAGGGGAAGACTCAAGATCTTGGCGTCCAGCCAAAGCATAGATACGGTGTTGAGGACCGCTAGAACTAGGGACTCTCCCTCTACCTCTACTATGGCCGACTGATGCATGTGAACTTGGCCCCGTAGGGCGTATAGATGATGAAGATCCGGTTGCCGACCCTGAAGGCTGGGTCCTACCTCTACCACCAACTGAGGGGCAATCACGCATAATATGTCCTGGTCAACCACATGAATAGCAAACCTCTGAACCCAATCTGCACTAACCCGAATGTAACTTCCCACACTGGGAGCATCGTGGTACGGGTGGCCTCGCCTGACCCGAATCACCTCTGAACTGAGATCCCGAAAAGCTCGAATTGGGCTCGGGATGAGTAGATCTATCAAATCTCTGGCCTGAAAATCGTGGAGGTGCACTAGTCATAAAATGGCTTGAATGCCTCAAATACTGCCGTCTGTGCCCGCCTCTATACTCACTCATCGGACCCGAAGATCTAGCCCTCTTTTTATCCCCCCTATCATGCTAACACTCACTTTTTTGTTGTTGTAGGCTTTCTTCTAAATTTTGTGCATGGGCCTGAATGCGTGAAATGTCCATGTTGCCCTGAAAGGATGCGGTCAAGCATCTATCCATCAAATGTGGCACTAGGCCTATCACAAACCGGTGCACTCGATCACCCATATCCGCTACCATGGCCGAAGCATACCTAGCCAAAGAATTGAAGCGGAGACTACACTCTAGAGCACTCATGCTTCCTTGCCTCAAATTCAAGAACTTGTCGGCTCTAGCTCGCCGAACTTCTGGAGGCAACTAATGTCGGAGAAATGCATCTACAAATTCTTGCTATACCGGAGGGGGTGCATTGGCTCCCCGTGAAGCCATCCATACCGTATACTAATGAACCGCAACATCCCTCAATCTATAGGATGCTAACTCCACCGATTCGGAGTCCGAAGCATGTATCAACCGAAGCGTCCTCAACATAACATCAATGAAATTCTGAGGGTCCATATCCGGCTTTGATCCAAAGAATTCCGGAGGGTTCAAGCTAATGAAATCTTAGGCCCTTGCACTAATAGCCCTATCACCTTGTCCGGTACTTTGCCGTTGAGTCTGAGCAGCAACCAATTGAGTAAGCAAATGAATGGCCTCTTTTACATCTTAGCCTGAAGCATCGGTTGAGGAGCCGTGAGTGTTTGGAGTACAGGGCCGAGGCTCCTCACGCTCCTCTAAAATAGGTGCGAACGGGAGGAGCGAGATTGAGCCGCACTCTGGGACTCACTTTCCTCTACTACCGGTGGCAGTGCCCTTTCAGCCCGCTTCTCTGCCACCGTTTTGCCCTTTTGGGTTGCTGTAGCCTTACTCTTTACAGGTATTTCTGAAATACATAACACACGGTTAAGGGACAAGAAGTTCTTATATCATAGCTCTATCGCACGATTCTTATCAAGAAAGAAGGTCATTCATTCCTAAAATGCCCGCAGCCTCTTGTTTATGAGTGTGGCGCACAACACACCCATAACCAAGACTCTACTGGACACGGCTCGTAGACACACCCTAGGACAGAACTGCTCTGATACCACTTTTGTCACGACCCAACCGAAGGGCCGTAACGGGCATCCGGTGCTAACCCACCTGGCACCTCTTAACATACTTTCACACTTCATCTAGGAGAGCCACATGGCTAAATCATACTTTTCATTCATCATCATTCTAATCTCATTGTGTGGATATTCATTTATATCAACATTAACAACTATGCCCAAATAAATGTACATAAGCCAACGAGGCTTGACAAAATAATATTCAAAAATATAGGCCGACAAGGCCAAACACGTCTAACCATATACACATGTCTACGAGCCTCTAAGAAGGGTATATCATATCATATAGGCGGGACAGGACCCTGTCGTGCCCATAAATATATACACAAAAGAATCTACACCAAAAGCTGTAGCTCCGAATAAAATGGAGCTCCGCTATGTAGTCCCTGAGATATATAGCTATAGATCAAGTCTGTCTCCCTGGCCACCTGCGGGCATGACGCAGCGTCCACAAACAAAAGGACGTCAGTACGAAGATTGTACTAAGTATGTAAAGCATGATCATTACCAATATGAAAGCATAATAGACAACATATGAAATAACATAGTATGGAAGATAATAATATCATTGTCATAGCACTTACTTGCTTTCCATAGGGACATTCCATTTCTATTGCATATCCGTGTACATACATCAATATCCGTACTCATTTACCTTTTGTATCCATTTTCGTGTTTGTATTCATACTTCTATTCATACTCATGTTCATATCATATACATTGCATATACATAGCCTTTACTTAGCATTTTCATATACTTAGAATATTCCTACTCATAGTGATGTCATATACATAGCATTTATATAGTATACCCGACCACGAAGGTTCGGTGTTTCATATACCTGGCCCTACCAAGGCTCAGTGCATACGTACCTGGCCCTACCAAGGCTCAGGGTTATCCGTACCCAAATGTAGTGGTGCGTGCGTAATACACACACACACATATATATACATATCTATACATTCTACCCGACCATATAAGCTCAGGGTTTCATAGTAGCCACACATGGGCACGTGCACATATAAGCTCATACGCATCTTTACTATCGTCGTACATTTCAGCTATCCTTAAAGATTACTCGTCATATAAGGAATTTGGTACAATCGTATCGTATCATATCAAGAATCATAAGCTTAGTAGCTTTTAAAGATAGGATCATTGGAGAATATCGTAGGCTCATAGAAGGATAGATATTTGGCCAAAGAACCATGCCTTATGAATAAAGGGTTAGCCTTACATACCTTTCCGTTCCACTATTATATCACTTGCACGTGTTTCTTCGATGCTCACGTTTCTACCTTCATTAGAGTACGTACTAACATTAGGAAATCGATGACTTAGCATACATGACTAATGCTAGAGAAAATCAGACAGCATCTCCTCTATTTATATAAATTCCTCCACATCATATATCAACTCCCAAACATCAATAATAACTTTCACAACATCATCACAATAGCTTTTATTCCACTATATTATCCTTACTTCTCAATTCACTTCAATTCATCCATATTCATGGTCATATCACACAATTTCGCTCATTCATATACAATGTCTATTCCATGTTCTCAATATCATTTATAACAAGATTATAATCATAATGTATCAAGAATCATAACTTAATCTAAACATCTACTCAAAAGTGACACTATTCCCACATTTATGACCCATTTCCTATTTCCTTATATAATCCAAGTGTTTCAACTTTCAATTACCTTAAACAACATGGAAATACCATAAAACTTACCTTAGATGGTGTAGGAATGAACCTTGGGTGCAAACACTTCACTTAAGCAAAACCCTAGTTTCACCTTCACTTGGATTTCTTGTTTTGGAGGGACTTTAATGAGTTTCTTACACTTGATTCACTTAACTTGATGTAGTTGATCACTAATATCTCTTGAATTTGTGTAGGAAAAATGTTCTAGAGAGTTCTAGAGAGAAGGAATGAAAAATGGAAATGAAATAATGAACTTGGTCCTCTTTTTAATAACTCAAAAATCTGATCTGTCGGGATATTATACGGACACTTATACGGTCCGCATAAACTTATACGGTCCGTATAAGTGACCGTGAAAAGCACCCTTAAAATTCTCTTCTCTGTGACCATTATACAGTCCATTATACGATCCGTATAAGTGACCGTATAATCCCACCACTGAGGGACCTTCACTGGTCCTGCGGTCCATTATACGGTCCGTATAATGGGCCGTATAACCCATCAGTCCACTGAACTTGCTCTCGTCACTTTGTTTGATCTCCAATCCTTATGGAACCTTCTTAACACTTGTTTATCACCTCATTAACAATCTAAAGGACATTATAACTTTTCTCCAAAACATTATTAAGCCATCATTAACTCGACTCGTAAATCTCTTCCGATACTTATCGTTTGTCCTGTCTTCTCTTGGCAAACTTTCTCCCCTTACTTCGAATACCTTTGAAATCTTAATTCGGGTCATCAAATGCTATTTCTTACTTATTGAAACACCCTATACTTCGCGCTCTTCGTTCACCTATTCACAGTGCATCAATGGAAAATTTTCCGAGGTGTAACACAAAAGAAAGAAAGGATAGCCTTAACATACCTTGGAGTATATCCAATCGTCCAACTTCTACCTTTTGAACTTGTAAGTCTATAATTAATGTAACATAGACCTTCATTAGACTATTTACTTCACTTACTAACCTCCTTTAGATGCATATAGAGCTTAACGATTTGTAGACAATATTTTCCTTTTAAGCTCAACAACTCTTCAACATCACAATTGATCCAACATCAACCACAATTACAAAGACAACACTTATATATATCAAAATATACTTAAATCCATTTCCAATCATCTCTTAAAATCACCCCAAGTCACTACCTTGCCCTTTATCAACTTAACACTTCCACAAATACCTTCTCTTCACTTAAAATCACTAAAACTCTTAATAGCCAACTTAAATATAAGGGTTGAGTCATTTACATACCTTGAAGGTCCTAAGATCCCAAGAATCACTTCAACTCCAACCTCCCTAGCTTCACAACCTTGAAGAAACCCTAGAATCAACCTTCTTCTTTACAAGCACGGGTTCACGGACTCGGATTTCACCAAATCTCCACTAATAATGATGGAAAATATTGGGAGAGAATATCTTAGGGTTTTTCTGATTTGGAATGGAGAAAAATATGAAATAGGGTCGTGAACCACCTATTTATAATTGGAATTAAAAAGGCTACAACGGTTCGGTTCGACGAGCGGGTCGATGACCCGTCGACGTATCGACGGTCCGTCGACTTGCTCCATCGACGTGCGCTTACAGATGCAAGGCTGCGGAACCTTGTCGACGCAGCACATCGACGGTTAGTCGACCATGTCGACGACCCGTCCACTGTGATTGGTGTCTGCAGATTTTTCTGATTCAGTTCAGATCGCGTTGATTCGATTCGTTCAACATCTAACTCTATAAATTGCAAGGAATACCGGCTGGAACCCTTGTACACGGGGTAAGACTCTTTCTATCTTTAAAATTTGAGCTCGGGTCTCTATTCTAAAGGCATACCCTACTAGAAAATCATAGGTTCTACTCCTTCAAAAGTGAGGGGTGTAACATTCTTCCCCCCTTAGGAACATTCGTCCCCGAAATTTCGAACGATTCTGAGTTATAAAATTTTTGACAGAGTTTTTACTGTACTTATACCAATCCGTCCTGGACACAGCAACCCAAAATAATGTCACGACCCAACCCCGTGGGCCGTGACTGGTGTCCTACCTGGACACCCATACGTACCTACTTATCAGATCCGACATACTAGATAGTCAATCCATCCAAACATGCATAAATCCATATAATATATAACATCCCTCACACGAACATACATATACATATATACATACGCACGTACGAAGCGTTGAGGCTATCATAACGGACAAAATCGCAAAACTCACACATACGT
>NW_026715954.1:0-18258 GCF_029784015.1 Lycium ferocissimum
TTAAGACTCATTTAATGAACGATCCTTGCCCATCGCGTGTCGGTATTGGACCTCCCCGGCGGCCCGGTCAAGCCAAAATGGGCACCGGGAGCTGCCGGCCGGCGGGGCTACCACCCCGGTGGTGGGTGCGACAAAAGCGGACACCAGACACAAGAACTTTTTCGTTTTGATCCGATTTTTTGACTAGCTCTCGAGGCCATCTGCTCACATACTAGATACTTAGACCCACATAAAAACTTGCTATGAACGCACCTGTGGCCTCAAAATACGCAATAGAGGTCTCGTTGACCGAGTCAACCACCAATACCTTAATTCCCATTTCTCATCCAACGTCCCGAAATGCATCCGAATGCATTGGGAACTGAATCAAAATGCCCACACAAATTCTAAACTACTATCGGGACCTCTCAATATTGATTGAATTTTAAAAAAAGGTTCGTTTGCCCAAAAGTCAACTTTGGGTCAATCACTTTCACTTTTAAGCCTATATTTTCACCAAAGTTACCCGACTCCGGTCTAGACATCTCGGGAAGCATGTCAACGGTCCCCTCGGATCAAAAGTGAGCCAACCAATGCTAGGGAATGGGCGAAAGTTCCAAAAGGACTATAACGACCAAACGGGTCGTTACAATACCTTTGTGGACGTACTTCCCGGATGAAGAAATAATGACAATTGGAGGCGAAGAAAGTGAAGACGAGTCATGATGGAAAGTATACTTTGATGGAGCGGTCAACTTTAAAGGATCAGGAATCGGAGTCGTCTTAGTTTCAGACTCGGGCCAATATTATCCAGTGGCGGCCAAGTTGTGCTTCAGTTGCACCAATAACATGGCTAAGTACAAAGCATGTATCTTGGGAGTACGTTTAGCCCTTGACATGGATGTGAAAGATCTTTAGGTAATTGGCGACTCAGATTTGCTAATTCATCAGGTTCGAGAAGAGTGGGCCACCAAAAATGAAAAGATCATACCGTATATTGGACTTGGGCAAAGATTGGCAGATCGGTTCCAAGATGTCAAGTACAAACACATACCAAGAACCCAGAATGAGTTTGTTGATGCGTTGGCAACAATAGCATCCATGATTCAGCATCCCGACAGTAGATACATTGATCCTGTCAAAATTGAGATCAGAGTTCAACCAGCCCATTGTGCTTTCGTAGAGGCGGAGGTTGATGGAAAACCTTGTACGTTGACATTAAAATGTTATTGAAGAAAGGAAAATATGTCAAAGCAATCACCTTAAATCAGATGAGGACTACCAGGAAGTTAGCGAATGGTTTCTTCCTCAACAAGAATGCCCTATGCAAAAGAACTCCAGATTTGGGATTGCTTAGATGTGTTGACTCTGTCGAAGCTACAAAATTGATTGAAGAAGTGCATGTTGGAACCTGCGGACCTCACATGAATGGGTTCGTACTAGCGAAGAAAATCTTAAGAACAGGTTATTACTGGATGACCATGGAGAATGACTGTAGCAAATTCATCCAGAAATGCCATAAGTGTCAGATTCATGGAGACTTAATAAAGGTCCCTCCAATAGAACTGAATGCTATGACGTCTCCTTGGCCATTCGCCACTTGGGGCATGGATGTCATAGGGCCAATTGAGCCAGCTGCATCAAACAAACACCGTTTCATTTTGGTCGCCATAGACTACTTCACCAAGTGGGTGGAAGCAGCATCTTATTCATCGGTGACAAAGAAAGTGGTCACGGACTTTGTGCGCAACAACATCATATGACGATTTGGCATCCCAGAATCAATCATAACAGACAATAGGGCTAACCTGAATAGCCACTTGATGAGAGACATGTGTTTGCAGTTTCGGATTACTCACCGGAATCCAACCGCATACCGACCACAAATGAATGGGGTTGTAGAAGCTGCCAAAAAGAACATTAAGAAAATCCTCTGAAATATGATTGATAACTACAAAGACTGGCATGAACAATTGCCTTATGCATTACTGGGATACCGCACTACCGCTAGGACTTCAACTAGAGCCACTTAAAACCTGTTGGTGTATGGCACTGAAGCAGTAATACAAGCCGAGGAAGAAATCCCTTCACTTCGAATAATACAAGAAGCTGAGTTGGATGATGTAGAATGGATCCGCCCAAGGTATGACCAACTTGCTTTGATAGATGAAAAGCGAATGATTCTTTGTCTGCCATGGTCAATTATACCAACCAAGAATGGCTCGAGCTTTCAATAAACATGTGAGAACTAGGGTGTTTCAAATAGGGCAATTGGTGCTCAAACGAATATTTCCTAATCAAGAAGAATACAAAGGAAAGTTCGCACCAAATTGGCAAGGCCCCTATATGGTACAAAAGGTACTATCAGGGGAAGCTGTGGTACTTGCTGATATGGATGGTCAAGAGTGGCCAAGAGCAATAAATTCAGATGCCATCAAGAGATACTACGTGTGAAGAAGAAGTTAACTACGAAGATATAGAGTTTCCATAGTATAGGATTTTCTTTAGTTGCATTCCCTTTGCTTGTAATTTTGCATTTTTGTTAGAAAAACCAAATCCATAATTATGTACAAACTACGCAAAGACCTGATTCCCTATACTTATAAAGGGATACGTAGGCGCTTTTTCAAGCTCGGTTGATTTAACCAAAAAATCCGAAAATTATGTGTTTTGAACTACGTTATGACCTGATTCCCAATTTGGGATACGTAGGCGCTCTTTTGAGTACGGTCGCACAAGAAATTCTAATATGACTACCCCCGAACTACCTCTCGACCTGATTCCCGAAACGGGATATGTAGGCGCTCTCCCAAGCTTGGTCATTCCAAACAAGATTCTCAATAAACCCTAGGAAATCTCAGAAATGATATGGCAAGAGAACGATAAAGGTAACCTCATAAGGAAACTGAGGCAAATTTTTTTAGAAGGATCTTAAAAATTCCTCAAGCACGGTGAAATCAAGAAAAGACAAGTACACACTTACACTGGGGAAAGTTTTTTGAGAGGGTCTCAAAAATTCCTTTGACATAGTGAAACTCGAGTTGGTACAATGACGTACACAAATTGGGGCAAAATTTTCGAAAGGGATTCGAAAATTTCACAAGTCAAGATTTAAAAGGAGGAAAGAGGCGGAAGACCTTGTTTTAGTAACCAACGTCATGATATTAAAAGGGCCTATGTAAAATATTATTTTCAAAATGTATATAATGTACCAAAGTATGCATATATTTTCCAAAATCACCGCCAAAAACTTTTCAGCTCTGCTAAAAATTTAAAATTTTTTAAGGAAAATGAGCATCCTTTCCTGCAAAAATGTGAACGGAAGAACTCCATGCGCAGGAAGAGCGGTCGACCATATAGGAAACTGACAAATTTTTCTGTGCATGAAGGAACAAACAAGCATGGATGTTTTACACTAACTCGTTTGCTAGAATGTTTAAAACAGGGTAATGACAACGAGCCAAGTGAAGAAAAACCGGCAAGGAATAACAGCACAAACGAGTGTACGAAAGGGTAACTAAGCCCTCCCCGAGTAAAGTTTTCTTTACGCTGATAAGTTTGTTCATTTTGCAGAGCACTAAGATTTTTTTAATTTTTTTATTTTAAAGACTACTGAAAGATATAATCACGGTACCAAAACTTAGGTCTGCACTAAACAGTATTGTATCAAGGTATTTAGACTTCGGCTTAGACGTCGCATGGCTTGCCTTGATACATTGGGAAGTGGACGTCCAAAAGTATAAAAATTTAAAATGACGCATTGATTTCGATATTGAAATGATGTATTCACAATCGAGTCTAGTCCTTTAGAAAGATGAGAACCCTATCGAAGGGCGGGTATTCTTCCCCAGAGTCAAAAAAGAAAAGTGTTAGTCTTGCCACCAAGGTAAAAAAGAAAAGTGTTAGTCTTGCCACCAAGGTGAGATTCATTCCTCAAAATGAGGATATGGATTAAACGACTACGTGTCGAAGGGGCTGAGTCATCATCCATATATATAGCCAAAAATAGGTAGCATAATTTCGAGGTTGATGTCCGCAATCGTTGAAATACGAATGTGATTCCTACATCAAGATTTGCGGTCGCTATTGCAGTCTATTTCAAGTTAACGTAATCATGGTTCAGGGATAGTGGTAGTCATGAGAAAAGGCTTCGCACTTGAATATGAAGTAGTTGACTTGAAAATTCTGACTAAATGTTGTAATTCTGGATACAGAGGTTAGTAGTCATCATGAAAAGAATATGATACTGCACTTTGATGTGCAGTCTACATTTGGGAATTTTTGGACTATAAGTGATGTGGTCCCGAACTAGTATACCACAAGCTTCGTATGAGGATAACGATGCAGTCGACACCAGATTTGCGACAGTCATCGCAATATGTGAAAATGATGTGAGTCCAAATTTCCAGGGATGGCAGATTTCATAAGAAACAAAAATGACCCCGCACTTGAAAACATGATTTTCATTAGTAGCATCTTGCTTACGAAAACGACAACCGGACTAGGGTGTGTAGGTTCTCAAAAAAATGCAGTATAGCTCGACCCAGATCCTAACAGAAGTTATCATTGAGTGATGAAAATATCTTAAAATGACGAAAAAAGAGTTGGTCAAAGTATCGAAATTATTATCCAAGAGTGGATCATTTTTTCAAAAAAAAAAAAATACACAAAAAACACACACCTGCAAAAGGAAAGAAAGAAGATGGACAAGCATTTGCAAAAGACGGACATAATGTTAGCAAACTAGCAAAATGCCACTCAGGTATGACTACATTAAAATAAAAATTTTCAAAAGACTAACACGCAAGACTTAGCATTTGGGAACGAGCTAGAAGCTACCAAAGATAGAAGCAAAAGCCGAATTCAAAAGATGCAGAGCATACGTGGAACTTTCTTGGGCAACCGGTCAAAAACTGTGCACGAGAGTCAAGCTTTCTGCACCAGAGATTGGGAAAATACTTCAAACACCAACACCGATAAGCCTTTTAAAAAACTGTCTCCGGTTCGGATTTTCAACCAGAAGTAGCCAAAGGGATTCCCACATAAGGGACATTCCTTTTCGGGCGATCGAGTCGAACTACAATTGGCCTGATTCCCAAAGCCAGGGATATGTAGGCTACTCAAATTTTGAGGATCGGCCATATTCCTATAATTATCTCGGAACACCTCGAGATAGTTTTAAGAAAAACTCTTTATTTCATAGTCCTCATAGAGTCAGAACTACAAACGGCCTTGAATTCTCATGAAACCTGAGATATGTAGGAAGCCCAGAAGCCAGGGTCCGGCCATATTTTCAAAATTTTGCACAAAAAGAGCTATGATTTTATTACTCGGCAAAAATTAAATCGTCAAATTCGTAGCTCAAGGATGGCCCTGCCATCCTCGAACTCCAAAGGGGCAGTTGTTGACACCTAATTTTCACCCTGTAATATGTGTGTTTTAATTTTTAAGATTCCCGAGCCAAGACAGAACAAGGATACGCTTTTGAAATTTTGAAATCCCGAGAAAATTACAAAATTTGACGAATTTAAGAAAATTACGAATTATTTACTTTATAAGTGAAAATTAAAGCGAGATGCGTATCCCGCTCCGTCTAAATTCGAGAAATTCAGCAATTGAAATGACATACGAATTACGGTTCATTTTTTACCGCATTTTTCACATCCTTAAAAATTATCCGGAACTATGTCAATATTGGGCATATATTAAAGCTTGTATTTTAAAACGACGTATTCCAAATTTGTATTTTATAAAAATGGGTCTACGAAAGAGTTTTAGACGAATATGTAGTTTTATAATGTTGAGTATTTATTTTTAAAATTGTGTACAGGGGTCCTTTAAAAAATACTTTCTAAACATAAGGGGCCTCTTTAATTTTTTATTTTTTTACATTTGTGAGGGGGGGGGGGTACTATATATTTAAAAGGGGACCAAAGTTATCAAGAGATAGCTTTGGCCTACTCATTTCATTTGTTACAAACTGAGTCGTCTTTCTCTTTCAATCTGAGCCAACAAAGGCGATTTAGGGTTTGAGGTTTTTCAATCTTCGTCGTGGTCATTTCATGGCTGCTTTCAAGTAAATTCTTGAGGGGTTTTGCTCCCCTTATCCTCCTAATACTAATGGCAGGTTTTATTTTAAGTTTTAATCACGTTTTCATGTTCAATTTGAAACCCTAATTTGGGAATTTACTCTTATTTTCTCTCTGTCATGGGGGCCACGGACAGGGGCCTTTGAGCCTGCTGTTATCTTGGCACCATGACACACAAATGGAGAAAATTAAAGGCGAAAATCCCAAAAATTTGAATCAGTTTGGGAATTTTGGGGATTTTATCTTTTAATGTACTATGTAAACATTGTATTGTACTAATTTTGGCTGTTTGTGTGAGTCATTGTACTATTCCTAGAATCTAGGGATTTTTATGTGAGAAATGAGTACTATACGTTGGGAATATTATCTGATTTTTGTTTAAAATTGCTGAGAATGGATAATATTAGTACTGATAATACAATTCAGTTAGAATTTTGTTTTTGTCCTTACTTGATTTTGAATTTAGGGTATTTTGGGGGGAATTTCAGTTTTCGATGAGAATCTATTCCTTATTTTGTCCCCAGAACCCTAATGATCTGCTATAAATAGAAGTCACCTATGCCATTCTTAAGCATCCAACTTGGGAGCCCAAAAAAAATCCTAAGTAGCTAGCAATATATACTCTTAATACTATATATATACACACACAAAAAAAAAAATCAGAATATACATAAATACATATACATACTACTTATATACCACAATTATACTACTACTTTTAAAATTTTAGAAGAATATCCTATCTATACTACTCTAATATACATCTATTATACAAAAGTTCTAAAAAGAAAGGGCTATTCTAAGGGTTTTCAAGTGTTGGTGTCTGTAAGTTGACTCATTAGTCTCCAATTTGATCTTTGGGTTGCCTTTGAGAGAGGTAATACTCTTATACTACTCTTTATTTCAGTCTCAGTCTTTACATGAATTTAAATAGTTGCATTGTTGTTTAAATATGTGTTTCAAGCTTTATTTCACTAATTTGGATATATTTCTGCCTATGTTTAGTTGATAATATAATGTTGATGATGTTTGAATTGCAATAATGTGATTGAATTTGTTTTCTGGATCATGTTGAGGTTTTGTTTGTTTGTTTTTTTTTTCTCTTTCTGGAACTTTGGAACTAATTGGGATATAATGGATGGTATTTGGAATATAGTCTTGTTGTATTTGGTTGTTGGATTTTCCAGCTCTGTTATATGGTACTGTTTTCATCAAAATTTTAGGTATTTAGTCTTGTTCTTATGATTTCTATTCCTTATGTTGTGAAGATGGTCTTGCTTGATAATAATGGATCAATGTTATCTGCTAGTTCACTTCTCTGATATGGTTTTGGCTCTAGACATGGCTTCAGATTAGCTTCATTATAAAAGAGTTTGAATCTTTTCTCTTGAAATCTACTAAGCCTAAGTTTTTAGGAGATAAATCTATTTTTTTGCCCATCATTTGTTGGTTTTGAATTACCTTTTATAGTTTAACATCTCTTGAAAAAGGGGTTAACTCAAGATTCTGAAGCCTCATTGTTAGTTGAATCTTTTGAAATCTTAAAACTTACTCCTGAACCTATGTATACTACTAATGTTTCCCTAGAATCTCTTTAAAAAGGGAAAGAAGGAGGTGCTTTGCTTAAACTATTATGTGTGGATCTCATTTTGTGACAACAAGCCTCGTTTTTCTTTTGTTAAGCCGTTACCTAGACTATCATGGAAGCTGTTATGATTCTAGTTTGGATTTTGAAGTGCTAAATGGGCAGACATTACATATTCTTGTTGTTGAATAAGTAGGAGTATAAAACGGGTTAAATTGAACCTGGAAAGTAAAAAACAAAAAAATCAAAAAAAAAAAAAAAAAAAAAGCGGAACTTAGTAGTAGCTCAGTTCCCTGTTCCTTCCCTTTATGTGTTTGAGTCTTGGAACTTGATCTCTAATTAAAACTTCCTTTCCAAAATAGTGTTATGAGTCTGATTGATATTTGAACTTTGGTGAACGTAGTATCATGCTAAAACTGAGACTAAGTGCTTGATTTCTTTGAGATTTAATCCTTGGCTAAACTCCCCTTTTGAAACTGTGCCATGAGTCTGATTGAGATTTGAACTTTGTTGAGCTTAGTATCATACTAAAACTGAGACTAAAAGTTGGTCTAAAAAACAAATAGAATTCTTGTTTGCTTATACTTGCTTTGTTACTTGTTTTGGAATTCCACAGACATTCATGTATGTGATTCCTGCTCCTTCTTGCTTTGTTCAAACTAAGTGTGATGTTTTGTGCTTGGGGTAGTATTATGACCCTTTATGGTCATAATTTAATGCTTCTTTGAACTTGTATTTCTTCCATATGAGCCTCCCATTATCTGTGACTTGTTGTGACTTTAATTGACTCATATCTTGTTACACCTTGGAAAAATCCCCCGTACATGTACAGTGAATATGATAAGAGAGGACATGTCGTATACCATGTTTTCACGAGTAGGAGAGAGTATTAGATGACCCTTAATGCGATTTTAAAGGCATACGATGCAAGGATAGAAAGTGGATAAGGAAGGCGGAACATCGCTGTGTATCGGATAAGAATTTTGAATAACGAGTCCACGATGGCATAATGATGTCTTAGAAGATTAATAATTCCCCTAATATTGATATTGAAGTGTTAAACAAGTTCCAAGAATGCTCCATAAGGATCGGAGATCAAACGAGACGACAAGAACGAAAATGGAATCATTGGGCATTATACGGTCCAATATACGGACGTATAAATGATACCAACCGTATAATTGGCCGTATAGTTGGCCAAAGGAGGGACCAACCACTTGGACCAAATGTACGCCGGTACATACGGTCCGTATAAATAGTACGGACCGTATGTTGGTCGTATAATGGAGGTCGGCGTAGATTTTGTGTTTTTAAAATAATGATCCCATTTCATTTTTATTACTTCTCCTTCTCTCTACACGACTCCATCTCTCTCTAGAACTTTCTCAAAACTCTTCCAACACAAGAAAACCAAGGGAATCAAGGATCAACAACATCAAATTCATGAACCCAAGTGGATGAAACCCATCTAGAAGTCATCTCTCTCAGAAATCCCCAAAGGATAGAAGCTAGGGTTTGTTGTTGGAGGAGTATTCTTACTCAAGGCTTGTTTACCACCATCAAGGTAAGTTTCATGATCTTTTTGAGTTGTTTAAGGTATTGGAAGGTTAAGATACCCAAATTATAGAAAAGCATAGCAAATGGGTCATTCAAGAGTGAATAGTGTCATAATTGAAGGATAGTAGAATTGAATCATGAATGTTGGAGCGTTGTGATTATAAATATGTTACAAATGACATGTAGACTATGAGATAGGTATAAAGTATGCGAAATTATGATGGTGGGCTACAAACTATAAATGTGAGTTAATTGGAAGAAAATGAAGGATTTTGCTAAATGTACATAAATGGTGATTGTTGATACGATATTGTGAGTGTGGTTGTGAATGTGAGGAGTTGAAATGAAACATGGGAAATGTAGTAGAAACAAAGGAAACATTTGCCCAATTTTCTATAGCTTTAATAAGTGCGCTCTCATGATTGTCTAACTAATGTTGATACGAATCCTCTTGAAGGTAAAGACGCGAGCATTTAAAGAAGAACGAGCAAGTAACCGAATAGTAAACGACAAAGGTATGTAAGGCTCTACCTTTCTTTCTAAGGCATGCTTCTATGGTATAAACCCTCCTATCCTTCTATGATCTTTCTACACATATGTGTGTATCAGGAATGATGAATCTACATTATAAAAGCTCGCATGAGATGAAATAAGAAGTAGGATATGAATGTGATGATGACCGAGTCTAGAGATCCTAAAGTTACAATACAAGATTTCTATAAAGTTGATGACTCCTTACTATTAATCCTTGTCGATAAACCAATTTTATGATGATTAGCCTCTTTCATTTCAAGGCATGACTTTCCTCCGTCTCCATGAATCTCCCAAATTCCGAAGTACTAAGAGCCTACGTTATAAATAGTTATACGAGAGGAAGATAAAGAGATATACTATGAGCACGATAGTAATGACGATGAGTCTATGACTATAGGGAGCTACACATGTATAAGATAAAGAAGAGGGATAAAGCACGGGCACGATAATTGACGATGATAAATGAAAATCTAAAGAATCCTAGAGTAAGAAATGACGCCATGAAGTCGAGGATCCTAAGTGAGATTCCATTGGTTCTTTCCTTGTGAACACTCACCTTAAATTTCTAGTCCGTTCAAGGTGAGATATGATGATCGATTACTCCATAATGTGGTCGGGGTTCCACGACCTTACGTCACCCCGACATGACTATAGATGCCTATGAGTCCCAATATATGTTGTGATGATATATGTATATATACATGTATGTAATGATACTAAATTATGATAGATCCATGATATGCTCACAAGACGATTAGTAATTGTAAATCTATGATATGTATGATGATGTTAGCCTGCTATGTATCTATGAAATGTATGGTAATGATAAGCATAGGTTACGTATGATGATGAATGTATGATGTGTGTGATGATGAGATTCCACCGCGCCTAATTAGCGGGACACGACTGACACTAGTGGGGAACACGTGCGACTACACCGCGCCGAGAGGGCCGGACATGACCACCACTAGTGGGCTGCATATGAGGGTTATTGCTATGATTCGCACCTAGAAGGCGGACGTGACCACCACCGCTGCGTGCGACTACACCGTGCCTAGAGGGCCGGACATGACCACCACTGGTGGGCTGCATACGATGGGTACCCGGACGTGAACTGATGATGATGATGTGTGTATGGTATGATAATGTATGTATGATATGGTAATGCATGTATGCTATGATGATGTATATATATATATATATATGATATATATATATAATGATATATACATGGTAGCTTATATGATATGCCATATGTAATATATGTATAACATGTACCTAGTCGAAGGTTATATCCTCGTCTCGTGCCATTATGATTTCCCAATTATATTCATTTCACTCATGCCTTACGTACTCGGTACAATATTCATGCGCGTCCCTTTCTTTGGACGCGTGTGCATGCCCAGGTGACTATGCCGAAGCCCTCCTTTATCCGGAGGTGTTATTTTGAGATGTTATTTTGTGTATATATGTATATATTTTGGGCATGACGGGGTCCTGTCCCGTCCATATGTTTAATGTTCTAGTAAAGACTCGTAGATGCATACGCGTGGGTAGTATGGTTCCATAGTCTTCATGCAATTGCAAGTATATGTATATTAATATTTTGATAGCCAAAAGGGCCTATGTTATATAAGTAAATATGTTTTAAATGAAAAACGTTTTCTATGTTTACCAATTGATAAGGAATATGAATAAAGGCAGGATAAGAAGTAGAATGAGTGGTGCTCGGTGGTCAGCCTCGGGTACCAGTCGCGGCCCGTAGTTCGGGTCTTGACAAAAGTGGTATCAGAGCAGTTCAGTCCTAGGAAGTGTCTACGAGCCTTGTCTAGTAGAGTCTTGTTTATGGTGTGTTGCGCGCCACGCTAATAAACAAGAAGCTACAAGGCATTTAGGAAAAATGACCATCCTTCTTCTTATGAGATCGTGCGATAGAGCCATGTTATAAGATTTTCCCCTCTCTAATGGTGCGTTTATGATTTCAGTAAAGTCGATGAAAGGAAAAGCTACTACCGCCCAGAAGGGCAAGACAGTGATTGCAGAAGGGCTGGAACAAGGGCCATCTACGGATGTAGGGGAGAGTGAACCCCAAAATAAGGCCCTATCGCGGGTTCCGCGTACCCTGCCCACTTCAGAGGATCGAAGGGAAGCCCCAGTTTTTGCTCTTGTACCCTCAGTCCCTTCTTCAGATACTTCGGGCCAAGAGATGAGGCAGGCCATTCTTTTGCGGCTCGGTTAGTGCGCGCCCAGGCTTCGGCGGCGGGATATGGATCAGATAACAGGGGTCGGAGAAAGAGTTAACTCTTCAAGGCACGATCATGAGTTTAGGGGTGCTCGAGGCAGCGATTCTCCAGGCACTCGGTTCGCTCACCAACGAGCGCTCCTCCACAGTTTTCTGGACCTAGAGGTGATGGATCTGCGCATTTTTAGGGGCCGCCCCAAAGTCCCGAGGATTCCCGGTTCCCGGTTAGGGTTGATTCCGAGGGCAAGATCGCCCGTATTGCGATGTAGACAATGTAGGAGGTTACATTGGGACCGTGCCGCTGGGGCTCGGATGTTTGTTATGTACGGCAAGCCGGGCCACGTTTGAAGTGTCGATTTCGAGGCGTCGGGCATGCGGTTCGGCCCACGGGTTCCGCGGGCTCGTCATCCACGCGCCCCTCGAGACAAGACTCTCGGACACCGGCGGAGTCGGGGGTAGGGGCGGGGAGAAGAGCACTTAGTTTGAGTGGATCCCAGCGTCATACTTATGCATCAGCTGGACGACAGAATTTTGAGCATCCCTCTGACATTGACCCAGGTATATTTTCATTAACCCCTCATGGTATGTATGCACCGCTTGATTCAAGTTCTACGTTGTCGTATGTTACTCTTGGTGTGATGATTGCGTTGAGGTGATAATAATTGCTAGTGACCTAAGTGATTGTTAGAATCGTTATTTACAAGTAAGTTGAGCGGAGGTGTGATTTATAATAAAATATGTGTTAATAGACATATATTGGAATTCTAGGCTGAGTGTGCAGGCACAACTTATGAGACAAGCCCCGTTATTTATATCCTTTAATGGTAAGTAATCTTATGTTGCGGGGTTACGTATTATGTATGTCCCGATATGAGTCTCATTAAGGCATGGGACGCGTAATTATTGAGATATGTGCAGGTGTGGGATTGTCATATTTACAAAAGAAATCTTACAAAAATTTTCCTTAGAAGAAGGGGGGAGAGAAGAGAAAAGAAAGAGGAAGCTGCGGGAACCGTAGATAGAATTGTCGTGAGGAGAAAGAAGGCCATCCGGATGAGTGATTCGGAAACGGGGTGTACGGGGCGATATGCTTTAAAGGGCAAAGCGGTATTGAGTGATGGATAGGATCCCATGTGAGAGGAATAAAGGATTGATTATGAAAAGGGAGATAATATGGTAAATTGAAAAAAAAAAAAAAAAAAAAAAAAGAGAGAATATGGAGAATTGAGTACGGACATAGAAGGAAGAGGAAATATACGAATATATGTGCTTAATGAATGAGTTGTATTATGAGGAAAGGAAAAGCATCTCCTACGAATACCTTCCATCAAGGCAGAATGAGTGAAGTGTAACAGAGAATAGGTTGAGAAGAGAAATGTAGCCATGAATTACGAGCTGGCTGTGCGACGATAAGGTGAGGAAGTAAGGCCTTTAGCAACGATGATGAGATACGACATAAGTATGATTGGGTTCGGAACCAATGTTGAGCGTAACACAAAAGTAAAAGAGTATGAGGCGATAAAAGGTGTTAGTAGTGCAGGTGACAGAAGTGGTGTAACTAGACGTAATACCATTGTGAACGTATCCACGGGGCGAAGGTTGTTAATTGGAGTGAATCTAGACATCGACTTATAATTGCCAGACGAGCTGAGTGAAATACACCCTTGTTCGAATTGCTGCGTCGGTTGTGGTACTTGATTACGAAATTATAGGCCGAGTATGTTAAGATTCCACGCATGAATTATCGTAGTTATGGATTATGGGAAATGACCTGGATAAGATGTAGTATAGTAAGGGGTATGTAAAAAAAAAAAAAAAAAAAAAATGAAATTAAAGATTTGAAAGGTGCGAAGGTGCGATTTAAAATGGTGTGAAACTTAAAGGGGGAAGCGAGTAAAAGAGAACACAACTATAGAGGTTGAACGATAGGCCCTAAGATATGAAAGATAGGTGAAATGAATTACGATAGAACGATGCCAAAAATGCCTACGACCTTGTATGTGTACGTGCCTATGTCTGACACTGAACCTTCGTGATCGGGTACGCTATACAAATGTTGTGTGCATGAAACCAATAAGAGTACGAATAGGCTAGGCAAACGTAATATATGTGAAATGCATAAGATATAAATGCGAGTACAACAGTGTTATGGATACGGAAATGTTATGAAAGTGAGTATGTAGATGAAGGTAAGTGTGAATGAAAATATGATTACGAACACGAATATGTATATGTATGGGTGTATGTACGCGAATCGCTCAAGAACGATTATGTAACTTGCTAATATTTATGCGTCGCCAATGAAGGGCGTTATGAGATTTAGCAAAAGAGGAAAATAAGTCCCCGGCATGTTAGACCTTATGAAATTGTGCATAAAATAGGCTAAGTGACTTACAAATTAGAGTTACCCCTGATTTGGAGTTAGTCCATCCAGTTTTCATGCCTCAATGCTTCGTACAAGTGTTGGAGACTTAGAAACAAAGAAATGGCCTCAGCCAAGATTTTGGGGAGAAATAGTAATCGGGAGGAAGTGACATAGGAAACGGAAGAAATCATGAGACCCAAAGGCCGGCATTAATTTTAACGTCGGAAGGAAGGAGTTATGATGATGCGGCGAGATTTTCAGGTATGTATGCTTTTCTTTTTATGAAAATGGGTCGTGTGTGGCCAACTTATGATGTTATCGTGTTGTAGCCCTGTGAGGCAATGATGTTATGGGCTGTTGTGACAGGTTGGTAGTGTCAAATTACAGGAGAAACTCTGGCGAATTTTTCTTAGAATTCCCGTTGATTTTACATTCGAGGACGAATGTTCCAAAAGGGGGGAAGAATGTTACACCTTGGAAAAATCCCCCGTACATGTACAGTGAATATGATAAGAGAGGACATGTCGTATACCATGTTTTCACGAGTAGGAGAGAGTATTAGATGACCCTTAATGCGATTTTAAAGGCATACGATGCAAGGATAGAAAGTGGATAAGGAAGGCGGAACATACGCTGTGTATCGGATAAGAATTTTGAATAACGAGTCCACGATGGCATAATGATGTCTTAGAGAAGATTAATAATGCCCCTAATATTGATATTGAAGTGTTAAACAAGTTCCAAGAATGCTCCATAAGGATCGGAGATCAAACGAGACGACAAGAACGAAAATGGAATCACTGGGCATTATACGGTCCAATATACGGACCGTATAAATGATACTGACCGTATAATTGGCCGTATAGTTGGCCAAAGGAGGGACCAGCCACTGGACCAAATGTACGCCAGTACATACGGTCCGTATAAATAGTACGGACCGTATGTTGGTCCGTATAATGGAGGTCGGCCAGATTTTGTGGTTTTAAAATAATGATCCCATTTCATTTTTATTACTTCTCCTTCTCTCTACACGACTCCATCTCTCTCTAGAACTTTCTCAAAACTCTTCCAACACAAGAAAACCAAGGGAATCAAGGATCAACAACATCAAATTCATGAATCCAAGTGGATGAAACCCATCTAGAAGTCATCTCTCTCAAGAAATCCCCAAAGGATAGAAGCTAGGGTTTGTTGTTGGAGGAGTATTCTTACTCAAGGCTTGTTTACCACCATCCAAGGTAAGTTTCATGATCTTTTTGAGTTGTTTAAGGTATTGGAAGGTTAAGATACCCGAATTATAGAAAAGCATAGCAAATGGGTCATTCAAGAGTGAATAGTGTCATAATTGAAGGATAGTAGAATTGAATCATGAATGTTGGAGCGTTGTGATTATAAATATGTTACAAATGACATGTAGACTATGAGATAGGTATGAAGTATGCGAAATTATGATGGTGGGCTACAAACTATAAATGTGAGTTAATTGGAAGAAAATGGTGGATTTTGCTAAATGTACATAAATGGTGATTGTTGATACGATATTGTGAGTGTGGTTGTGAATGTGAGGAGTTGAAATGAAACATGGGAAATGTAGTAGAAACAAAGGAAACGCCCAATTTTCTATAGCTTTAATAAGTGCGCTCTCATGATTGTCTAACTAATGTTGATACGAATCCTCTTGAAGGTAAAGACGCGAGCATTTAAAGAAGAACGAGCAAGTAACCGAATAGTAAACGACAAAGGTATGTAAGGCTCTACCTTTCTTTCTAAGGCATGCTTCTATGGTATAAACCCTCCTATCCTTCTATGATCTTTCTACACATATGTGTGTATCAGGAATGATGAATCTACATTATAAAAAGCTCGCATGAGATGAAATAAGAAGTAGGATATGAATGTGATGATGAACCGAGTCTAGAGATCCTAAAGTTACAATACAAGATTTCTATAAAGTTGATGACTCCTTACTATTAATCCTTGTCGATAAACCAATTTTATGATGATTAGCCTCTTTCATTTCAAGGCATGACTTTCCTCCGTCTCCATGAATCTCCCAAATTCCGAAGAACTAAGAGCCTACGTTATAAATAGTTATACGAGAGGAAGATAAAGAGATATATTATGAGCACGATAGTAATGACGATGAGTCTATGACTATAAGGGAGCTACACATGTATAAGATAAAGAAGAGAGGATAAAGCACGGGCACGATAATTGACGATGATAAATGAAAATCTAAAGAATCCTAGAGTAAGAAATGACGCCATGAAGTCAAGGATCTAAGTGAGATTGCATTGGTTCTTTTCCTTGTGAACACTCCTTAAATTTCTAGTCCGTTCAAGGTGAGATACGATGATCGATTACTCCATAATGTGGTTGGGGTTCTACGACCTTACGTCCCACGACATGACTATAGATGCCTATGAGTCCCAACATATGTTGTGATGATATATGTATATATACATGTATGTAATGATACTAAATTATGATAGAGCCATGATATGCTCACAAGACGATTAGTAATTGTAAATCTATGATATGTATGATGATGTTAGTCTCGCTATGTATCTATGAAATGTATGGTAATGATAAGCATAGGTTACGTATGATGATGAATGTATGATGTGTGTGATGATGAGATTCCACCGCGCCTAATTGGCCGGACACGACCAACACTAGTGGGGTTGCGTGCGACTACACCGCGCGAGAGGGCCGTACATGACCATCACTAGTGGGCTGCATATGAGGGTTGTTGCTATGATTCCACCGCGCCTAGAAGGCCGGACATGACCACCACCGGTGGGTCGCGTGCGACTACACCGTGCCTAGAGGGCGGACATGACCACATTTGGTGGGCTGCATACGATGGGTACCGGACGTGAGCGATGATGATGTGTGTATGGTTTGATAATGTATGTATGATATGGTAATGCATGTATGCGATGATATATATATATATATATATATATATATATATATATATATATATATGCCATATGTAATATATGTATAACATGTACCTAGTCGAAGGTTATATCCTCGTCTCGTGCCATTATGATTTCCCTATTATATTCATTTCACTCATGCCTTACGTACTGATAATATATGACGTGCGTGTATACATGGCAGTACGGATCCAAGGAGCTATCGGGGAATTGCGAAGCCCTCCTTTATCCGGAGGTGCTATTTTTGAGATGTTATTTTGTGTATATATGTATACATTTTGGGCATGACGGGGTCTGTCCGTCCATATGTTCAATGTTCTAGTAGAGGCTCGTAGATGCATACGCGTGGGTAGTATGGTTCCATAGTCTTCATGTAATTGCAAGTATATGTATATTAATATTTTGATAGCCAAAAGGGCCTATGTTATATAAGTAAATATGTTTTAAATGAAAAACTTTTTCTATGTTTACCAATTGATAAGGAATATGAATAAAGGCAGGATAAACAGTAGAATGAGTGGTGCTCGGTGGTCAGCCTCGGGTACCAGTCGCGGCCCGTAGTTCGGGTCTTGACATATCTATACCTAGGATAGATTCATGCTCCCTCCTGATCTCTGTGAACTTGTTGATCCTGTTGTGACTATTCTTTGTACCCTAGTGTGACCCCTACTTGATTCTTACCTTTGGTGTTGGACTTCTGTGTTTATATTCTGAATAAGATTGAGCATAAACCATCATTTGAGAATCCTATAAATGCTTTATGAGATTGGCTATATACTGAAATGTTACTTGTGATTAGTTGAGACCCTTGTGACCTAAGATTTCTGAATCCTGCTAAGTACATGAAGATAATAATGAGCCTCTTGAACCTGTTGGTGAGTTATGAGACTGTCTAGGTTGAGAATTTGTTTAAAATGAGAACCTGAAAGATTTGTAGCTTGCCTAATTAATCATTGAAGAGT
>NW_026715955.1:0-18193 GCF_029784015.1 Lycium ferocissimum
GTGCGCACCGCAAATTCCGAGTCCCTCGTCTTGCGGGGGGACACGTTATCGTGAATTTGAGGGAAAGGGGGGAGGGGCCGGGATGGCAATTTATTATCCCCCGAGACCGCAGGGGGGACACGTTTCGGATGACCCTGATATAGTTTCATCTAGGTCCCAAAAAGGGGGGGACACGTTATGTACTTATGATTCTGATATACATGATTTATCCACCGAGTCCCTTAATAAAGGGCCGGGACACGTTATTCATATATGATATCCCATCTATATATACGATTGTCCCTATTCACCGAGTCCCTTATCGGAGGGGCGGGACACGTTTACGTATACGCGGTGTATAATATCATCGAGCACTCCGGCACCTCGTATTCTCCGTCCGATATATGTCGCATCCGAACAGAACGTATGTTCCGTGGTTTGTCCGTTATACGATATCATCCGGACATTCGGGGACGTTTGATAATTCGTCCGATATATGATCGCGTACGAGTGTTATGTACGTTACGTTCGTCCGACGTATGACATCACCGTATGTATCTTTCTTACGCACCTCTTCGGACACGCGGTCCGGGAACGCAAGTTGGCGCTTAGGTATTCGATTGATTATTTATTGTTCCGTATACTTTCGCTTATGAAACAGATATGTATGAATCGTGTACGAAGGGTATGTGTCCGGGCACTCGATATATATATATATAAGTATTTAATGGGTCCGTACGTTCGATTCTGCGTCTTGCTTATTTGTGTTGCATGCCTTACGTACTCGCACATATTCCGTACCGACCCCACGTCTTCGGGGGGCTGCGTTTTCATGCCGCGCAGTACCCTCGGGGACGAGCGGATGTGACACAGAGACGTTCCAGCCAGAGACGTGCAAGCCTCATTCTTCCGAGGGTCGCGAGTCGTAGTTTGTCCGTTATGACGTCCGGATCCGTGTTAGAGACTTTGCGTACGTCGTGGTGGGTATGATATGTCACCGTCTGTACTGGTTCCATAAAGCAAAACCGATATGTTGATTTGCGTTATGTATTAAATTTTTGTATAATTACGTATTTTGTAAAATTTGAAAGCTTCACTATGTCTTTCATGATTATTCCGCTTTAGAAGTTTGAAAAAAAATATTTATGTGTGCAATAGAGTCTCCAGGGGTTCGCTCGGCTCCGGATGCGGGGTCGGGTGCCCATCACGTCCCATGGAATTGGGGGCGTGACAAGATGTTAAAATGGTTAGAATTGTATGAGAAGTATGGAATTGTGATGTGTGTATGTGGGAGGCGGTGTGTTGTGTGTGCATGCAAGTGTAGCCGTGTGTATGCATGGTTATGTAGGCATGGTGTGTTGAATTTTTGTAGTATTCTAGTTGTGGATATTATGGAAATTGTATTGGAAACGAAAATTTGGATGAAGTTGAAGAATTGTAGGTGGCCGTGTGATGTTGTTATGGTGAGGGAAAGTGAATTAAATTTTATATAGTTGTTAGTTGTGTTGTTATGATGTTTGTGATGAAAAGAAAGGTTTAATGAATTAAGTTAGCATGAAAGTTGGTTGTATGTTGTTATGAGATTTTTATGTAATTTTATGTAATTATGGAAATAAGATTGTGAACGTGAATTATGGTTGTTGTTAATGAATTCGGAAGTTGAAAACGTGATATGAATATTTTTGTCGAAAAATGGAGATTTTAAGTGGGCTATGGTTTTGGTGGAAAATTTGTATATTTCGTATATTTTGTGAAATAATGAGAAGTGTGTCCGAATTGTGCTCAAATAACTTTGAGTTGGCAAATGAATGTGAGAATAATGATATTGGATGGTAAGTGTGAAGTCGGAAAGTAGGTTAATGGCATTATATTGTGATTTGTAGTGATTGTTGTGGTTGTTGTTGGTTATTGTTGGTTGTTTGGAGCCGAGTTGAATCTCGGGGGTGTCATGTTATAGGGGAGGTCTTCACGAAATTTCGGTAGCCAAATACTTAACCAAAGTTGAAATGTTAACTTGCATGAATAGTAACTGGCAAAGGTGACCATTTGCAGATTTCTGACGAAACGGGAATTGAGATTGGACGAGCATAAGACGTCCGCAAGGTATGTAAAGCTTACCTATTCTCCATATGGCATGTCTTAGACCTACTAGGCCGAAAACGGAACCTCGGGAATGATTCTGCTCCTAGAAATCCGATTTTGATTTCGGCTACTATTCATTCAGCGTAATTGATTCATAATGCTTATCTTTGGACATAAGAGTATATAAACCCCCGTATCTTTTGTAAATGGCTCCGAATCACCCCGAGACTTCCCCGGATAACTTTATGGAGCCAAATGTTTGCAATTTATGTCCGCGCCCGACTTGACCCGAGGTGGGCCCGCAAGTCCCGAGACTTCCCTTATTTGGTTTGTTTGGCCCATTTTCGTATGATATGAAACAGAAGTGTTTGTCTATGACGATAAGGTCCGTTTGAAATGTCCGATAATGATATTTGAAAGTTCGTTACTACGAATGATGCTAAAATCTTTCTGAAAATGATCTACGATGTGTTTTTGAGAAAAATTGATAATTTAAAAACCGCGACTTTTGTATATTAAATTCGATCAATTCGATACTCATTTTGGGCTTTCTGCTCCTAATGTGTCCGTATATGAAATTATGTGCCGAGTTTTGGAATTTACTTTTAAAATGCATATGATTTCTGCACTACTCTGCTCGTGCCGACTATTATGATTTCGTTCGCCGACCTCCGGGCCGGCTTTTGTGATCGTGCGCTTTGCGACACATTCGGCAGTATGATGTGTTACGGTTTTCGAGACCTCTCCATAGGGCCGGTTACCGTTTATGGCGTTATGTTGTGATATGGCATCTGATCTGTTCTGATGATTTGCTGTGTGTGATATTATGATGTGTTCGGAGATGTACGGAGATTTGAAAACTTCGGGAGTATGATGTGTTGTACGCAAAGGTGTGGGGTGACCACGTTCCGAGCCTTATGCATGATTTGCTTGCATTTTGTATATTCGCGTTCCGCACGGGTTCGATCTGTTACTTTTGTATTTGTTTCTCGTATCCTCCGACCTGGCGCAGGATTTGGACCACTTGTACTCGCTTTACATACTCGGTACTTTTTCCGTACCGACCCCGCTTTCTGGGTGGGGCCGCGTTTCATGCCGGTGTGCACAGCGCTCGGTTGGGTGATTCCCCGTTTAGGTTACCTATTCTCGCTACTTTGGAGTGCTTCCCCCCCATCCGAGCCCACATTGGTCATATGCTGCGCTTTTTGGATATTTCGTATAATTACTCTTGTTTGGGCACGGCGGTGGCCCCGTCCCGTCGTATGTTCGTATGTACGCCTGGCGTTTGTAGCAGGCCCCCGTAGTCATTTTGCGGTCGTGGGTCCCGATCGTCCGTATATGATTTCGGTTTTCGTATATGATTTCGATTTGCGTCCTTGCTTTCGCCCGCAGTCTATTATGGCCAATATGGCCGTGTTGTTTGCATGAGTGTGTTTGGGCGATGTACATTCCGCCAACTTTGATTCTGATGTGATGTTTGACACGGGTGCCCGCTCAGGATCGCATTTGTATGATATCTGCTTTCGACTATCAGTATGAGTAATGTCTGTCAAATCTGAACTTGTGGTATCACGATAAATTGGTTCGTAAGTTTGTTCGGGTGCCTAGGTAGGGCACCGCCGCACGACCAGGCCTGGGTCGTGATTTTAAGACATTAAACTTGAGGAAAGAAAGTTGTTAAGAGAAGTGAGTCGTAAGTTAGTATGTCGGATGAGAATTATGAGTATTGAGTGAATGGCGTATAAATGATGCCCCCAAGA
Organism: Lycium ferocissimum; assembly: GCF_029784015.1. Lineage (NCBI taxonomy): Eukaryota > Viridiplantae > Streptophyta > Magnoliopsida > Solanales > Solanaceae > Lycium > Lycium ferocissimum. Next base: position 3,822 of record NW_026715955.1, read on the forward strand.
AAAGTTATAATGTCCCTTAGAATGGTATTGAAGTGTTGAACAAGTGTTAAGAAGGTTCCATAAGGATCGGAGATCAAACGAGTCGACGAAACGAACCTCGTGAAAAGCGGGCAAACATACGGCCAAACATGCTGCCGTATATAATCTGCGGGCCGTATGTCCGGCCGTAGGTTTAGCCCAGATTGCCATGAGCCACTGGACCAAATATACGGTCCAACATACGGTCAGTAGATTTTATACGGACCGTATGTTGGTCCGTATATTTCCATCGGGACTGAAAAGTGTTTTTTAAATAAGGGATCCTTTCATTTCATTTTCATTCTAACTCCCACTCCTCCACACCTCAAACCCTCTCTAGAATATTCCATACCTTTCATCCATGAGGAAATAAGAGAAACCAAGGATCAACATCAAGATTTGATGAGAATCAAGCTTATGGAACTCCATTAAAGCTACCAAAGTCAAGGAATTCCAAGAGAGAAGAAATAGGTTTTGTGCTAGAGGGTGTATTATCATTCAAGGTTTATTCCTACCATTCAAGGTAAGTTTCATGAACTTTAGATGTTGATTGAAGTATTATTAAGATGAAACACTTAGATTTTGAAAGAGTATGAAAAATGGGTCATAAATGGGTAGATTATGCCATTGTTGAATAGTAGTTGAGGAGAATCATGAAAATGGTTATGTTGAGATTGTGAATGTGTTATGAATGATATTTAGAGCATGGAATAAGTATTATAAGTGAACAAATGTGACAATGAACCGTAGTCATGAATATGGAGAATTTAGGTGAAATTATGAAATGCGAATCATGGGAATGAATGACGATTGTTGTTAGCGATATTGTGATGGTTGTTATGGGTGTTGGAAGTTGATATGGAATATGGCGGAACGTAGTATAAACAAAGAAAACGCTGCCCAATTTTCTTTAGCCTTAAGAGGCATGGTTTCATAATTGCCTAGCTAATGACGATACGAACTTTCTTGAAGGTAAAGACGAGGACATCAAAGGAGGACGGGCAAGCCATAAAGTAGTTAACGACAAGAGGTATGTGAGGCATTACCCTTCCTTCCAAGGCATGAATCTTAAATATAATTTCCCTCTTCCTTCACGGATCTTTTATGTTCCTAGAGATGAAATGTCTACGTCCATGAGTAACGGGACCGGATAAGAAATACGTTATGAATGCAATAAAGACTCTAGAGACCATGATATAATGTTCTTATGAGATCAATGATGAGGATCACGATCCATTGGCATTTCTTCTTATATGTACTCGCCTTAAATCGTAAAGTTCCTCCAAGTAGATATGACTCTTATGCTATTCCAACATGACCGGGTGTTTACGACCTTACGTCACCCCGACATAAACCTAGCCGCTCTCCAAGCTTAATGTGTACATGTGTATGTAACTAAGAATGTTAAACTATGGTAAAATCGTGATAAGCCACGATATGTCTATGAATTGAATGTTAATGGTGACAAGTGTATGAAATGCATGGTACGTGTGATAATATGATTCAATCGCGCCTAATTGGCCGGACATGTCACCCCCGCTACGGCGGGCTGCTATGATTCTACCGCACCGAGAAAAGGGCGGACATGTCACCACTAGTGGGTGCACAGATGGTTACCGGACGCGGGTAACGATATAATGACGTATGATTGATGTAACGATGCTTGCATGCTATGACAATGTATGTGATGTATTTATGTATGATGAATGTACGCGAAACTGGTTCATATGTAAGGATGGTCCAGGTTATGTTTGTTTCATTTCTGCCTTACATACTCAGTACAATGTTCGTACTGACGTCCCTTTTCTTTGGACGCTGTGTTCATGACCACGATTGTAGGCAAGGAGACGGTGTGATCCCTAGAGTCAATGGCTGATTTGTGAGCACTCCATCGTCTGAGGTGCTTTGATTATTTTTTTGGTACATAATTGTATATTCACATTTTGGGCACGACGGGGTCCGTCCCGTCTATATGTTTAGTATTCCATTAGAGGCTCGTAGTCACGTATGTGTGGGTAGTATGGCCCCATGGTCTCATGTATATGTATGTGTAATTGTATATATATCATTTTGATAGCCGAAGGGCTTATGTTTATAAAAGTTAACGTATCTCGAAAGAAAATAGCAGGTCTTATATGATTACGAGTATATAGTATGAATGATAGCGGATAAGCGGTAATATGAGCGGTGTTCGGTGGTCGGCCCGGATACCCGTCGCGGCCCGTAGCTCGGGTCGTGACAAAGTGGTATCAGAGGCTTCATATACACCTCGCATTTTATGCGTATTCGAAAATTTGGAAATAACCTTGGTTTGTGAGGAAAAAGATCATGTTTGGGTTTTTCTTAAAATGTGTGTGTGTCGGCTATGGAAGTTTGAATGTGGAAACACTGAGAGGCCCGAGGGTAAAAATTGGAATTTTAAAAATTTATTTCGGAAATTGCAAAATATGATCCATGGGAAATTGGGCTCAAAATGATAAAAGAAATTGAGGCCCAAGGTGTAAGGGGTGGACGGCCAATCCAAGGCCCAACCCACCAAAAATTTGAAAAGGCCCCATGTGCTAAGCATGTGACCAAGCTAGGGGGTGAATATATATGTCACGACCCAACCCCGTAGGCCGTGACTCGTGCCCGAGTTGGACACTCATACGTACCCTTACCCCACATAAGCGTAATAGCAAAATAAACATATATAGTAATTAAAGATATTATCAGAAGGACGCGCGAGAAGCGAGTATGACGCACGAAGGCCGACCGGGCCGTCACAAGGTATACATACAATCCCCACGTACACGAACTTACAAAACATATACGAACCCACTATACATGTCTCTGGAACCTCTCACAGAGCGAAACATAAACATATGACGGGACAGTGGCCGTCGTACCCCGAAATCCGAATGTACATACATATCGAGAAAAGGTCGTACCAAAATGTAAGCTCCGAACAAAGGAGCGGCGCAGAAATGGGCCGATAGATGACCTAAGCGGGCGGATGCGCAAGCGCGTGTACGTACTGTGGGCATGAAACACGGCCCCGAAGGAAGGGGGGGTCGCACGGAAAATGTACCGAATATGTAAAGCGAACCGTAATAAACAAAATCAAAATCGGAACGGAATGTGCGGAGAATGAACAAAATGCGTATATAATCAAAATACATGTCGAAATCGTAAATAGTGTATGCGAGAAAACATATGCCAAAGCCGGCCCCGTTAGGGACTCGGCGGTCGAGTGTGGTCGCCCCCGACGGCGGCGCCACAAGCATAACGGATCATAACATAACGGATGGCCATATCGAACATAATCATAACAAAGCGTACATGGCACAACATACACCGTAACCCGTACACACGTATATACCTGCCCCCTCACACCGGAGCACGGCGAACAATGCAGAGGAATACGCTTGAGAACATATCCTGGCCCGGGCTCAGTGTGGGAAACATTGAGGCATCCACGAATGGAGTAGTGAGAAACTAAATGCAATAAAATACCATACAAATTTCCAGAGACTCAATGAAGCATAGCGAATGACAGATCAAAGTAATGAAGTCGGACGGAATCATATTAAGCGAATTTCGGATGTCATAATGAATTACGGAGATATAACCTTTCTACGATCTTTTTTCATATTCCAAAATAGTTTAAAGGACTTGAGGAAATATTTAAAACAATTTTCATTTAGTAGCTAAAATAGTAGTTAGAACGTTTCCTAAAAAAAAACCGCTCGAGGACAAATCATAAATATAAAAGGGTAAAATCGAAATTTGTGGGTCCACCTTGGGACAACCGAAGCGATAAGCTCGAATCATGTTTATTAGGCTTATGGAATCATATATCTAGACCTTAGGGACGTTCCATAACTTTCTAGGTAACTTATGAACATCTCATAAATCTTTCAATCAAAACACACTTAAAGGATTCAATTCTCCGAACGAAAAGGGGCATTTTCGAACGCGGATTAGAGCGAACACTTCCCAAGACTCAAATCCGATCCTAGTACACTTAGAACATGCCAAGAGAGAAATAGGACAGCTTTACATACCTTTTGCGCCTTTTACGCTCTCTAAAACTCAATTCTCTTTCGTCCAAATCCTACAAATGGTCAAGTTTACCATAAGTTAGCCATAAGGCTTTTAGGCATTCATTTTGAACTAATACTTGCCTAACAAAATTTTGGCAAGCACCTCCTTTATAAATACGACGCCCCGAGAATTTAACTCGGCTCAAATACCAACAACAACCAAACCAATAACATCTATCCACAACAAGAATCGCAAACTAACATGAATAGTCTTCCTTTTACATAACGTGACGACTTCCAACTAACTTCGCATTTTTTCAAACTAGGTTCAATGTTTTCATATTCATCATTAATCAAGATCATCACAGCATAGTTAGAAGCATTTCATATCGTTCCCTTAGATTATACACACGATATACATAATATACAACTTCCGCTAAAGACATAGTTCATTCAAAACTTCCAATTTTCGGCATACATGTTCATAACATGATTCCATCTTCCAAATCTATCAATAATCATCATAATTTGCAACCTAACAACTTCGTTTCTCATAATGTCCCAAGATTACACTAAACAACATAAACTTCTACATTCCGTTTCGATGCAAACTTGCGTCATTTATCTTCATTTACAAGCAAGGACCACTACAACTCAACTAACACACCAAATAACATTAATTCATTGCCATGTTCCAAACACCATACCACACGTCAACTACTATATTCCAACTTCAACCCAATTTTATTTCAACTTCCTTTTCAATGTGAATTCTTTCATAAACACAACTAGAATTCAACACAATTTTTAACTCACCATAATTATACAACACACATACACACACGGCCCCATGCACTCTTGCACTACCACCATGCAAACTTCCATATCCGACATACTCATTTTAAGAAAAATCCAATCATAACCTTATTCCTTAAAATCAAGGTTATTTCCAATTTTCCAAATACGCGAAAGTGCCGGATATAACAATATATACATGATTTATCATGGAATATTCAAGAAACAAAAAGAAAAATCAAGAGCACAAAGGAAGGGCCTCTCGGCCGAATAGAAAAAAAGAGAAAAGAAAATTCTATGGCCTTAAATCTTGCTTCCAAAATTGTTCTCTTGTGGTATTTATACCAATTCAAGGTCCCTCTACAACGTGGTGCAATTATTTCGGAAGATAATCCATTGGTTTCGTCGTTTGGACAAGTTAGTGGAATGAAGAAACTTGAGAAGGAAGGTAAGAATTCATTCTTTCTAAGTATGTTATGAAGGTTTGTTTGTGTAGTAGTATATGTAAATGAGTTGAATGCATAGAAATATGGAAGTTTGCATGGTATTTAGATATGGATGCATGGCGAGTGTATGAAGCTATGTTGTATGGTTGAGATGAATTGAATTTTATGTTGTATTTTAGTTGTGGTTATGATGGACTTATATTGGAAATGGAAGATGGATGAATTTGATGGAATATGGAAATGTAGGGTGTGGCCGTGTGGTATATTGAAGTTGGAATGAAAAATGAATTAAGTTTGTTTAATGTGTTAGTTGTGTTGTTGTGATCATTACAATGTAAACAAAGTGTATATGGGTTGGGTTGGTATGAAAATGGAATGTAGAGAATTATGTCGCATTAATGTGATTTTATGATATTAAGACAATGAAGTTGTTCAAGTATAGGTTATGGTTATTGGTGATGAATTGATGAGTAGAGGATGTGTTGAGATGATTTTGTTGCATAAATAAGAACTTTGAATAGAATATGGAATTGTCGAATATCGGAGGTAAGGTTTGAAATATTCTTGGCTTGTGCTTGAATGATCTCAAATTGATATGTGTATATGGACATATCGATATTGATTTGAATTTGTGGAATCGGAATGGAAACTATCGCATTATGTCGGAAAGTAAACTAGTTATGTTATGTTATGGTTTGTAGGATTGTTGATGTTCTTGGTGTTGTTGTTGGGTTGTTGTTGACTATTTTGAGCCGAGTTGAAACTCGGGGGTGCTATATGTATAGGGGAGGTGCTGCCCAATTTTTTTAGAACAATATTGGCTAAGATTGGAAATTGTGAGTCTCATGAATAATTGGTCAATATGACCATTCGCAGATTTTTGGCAAAACGGGATCGGAGTTTCGACGAGCTTAACAAGAGAGAAAGGTATGTAAAGCTACCCCTATTCTTTCTTTGGCACGCCCTAGATGTACTAGGTTTGAATTCGGACCTCGGGGACAACTCCACTCTTCGGAATCCGCATTCAAAAATTTGTCCTTTTCTGCAAAAAGAGAATTGAATTAGTTAGTTTGGAAATGTCTAGTAAAGTGACCTAAATTTCCCAACCTTGGTAAATAAAACCCGAATACCTTAAAACCCCCGTAAATGATATTATGAAGTTGAACATATGTAATTCGCGTCCGCCACCTCAATTGACCGAGGTGGGCCCACTATTTCTGATTTTACCCTTTTGTGTCTATGACTTGTCTTCGAGCGGCTTTAAAAAGAAAACGTTTAACTACTCCTCTATTTATTACTTAAAAAACTATTTTGAATATTCCGTTAAGTTCTGAGATGTGTTCTGATCTGTATCACGAATCCGAATGTTCTGTTCCGACATACCCCTCCGTGATGTCCGAAAGGTACGTACTATGACTCCGTCCGATTTCATTGATTTGGTTTGTCATTTGATCTGCCTCATCGAGTCTCTGGATATATATATGTTATTTTTATTGCATTAGTTTCTCACTACTCCACTCGTGGATGCCCCAATGTTTCCCCCACTGAGCCCGGGCCGTGATACGTTCGGCCGTATGTCTCTCGCATTGTTCGCCGCGCCCGTGTGAGGGGGCAGGTATGACATGTACATGGGTCCGAAGTATGATGTGCCATGTACATATATTACGATATCCGATTATGTGATGTGATGTGGCCACTTGGTATGTTATGATTTGTTTTCGGAGATATTCCCTACTCGAAGTATGATGTGTTATGGCGCGGAGAAGGGGGCGCCTCGTTCGTTCACCGAGTCCCATAGCGGGGCCGGTTATATATTTTTCTCGCATGCATTACTTATGATTTTTGATATGCATTTTTGACTACCTATGCATCTCGTTCGTTTCCGCATATTCGTTCCGATTTTAGTTTTATTTATTACGGCTCGCTTTACATATTCGGACATTTTCCGTACCGACCCCCTTTCTTCGGGTCGCGGTTGCGTTTCGCAAGCGTGCGGTACGGACGACTCGATTCGAGGATCCGTTGCTTAGGTTATCTCGCTCACCGTTGAAGCGCTCTCTTTGCCGGAGCCCGTATTTTGGTATAAAATTTTCTGCCGCATTTGTACGTATTTATGCCGGGCACGGCGGGGCCCCGTCCCGTCATATGATTATGTTTGGTCTCGTAGAGGTTCGTAGACATGTGGTGTGGATTCTGTATATGTTTCGTGAGATTTGCGTACGTTTAGAGTTTATCTATGTTTTGTGACGGCCTTATCGCCGTGCGGCATGCCCACTTGTCCTTGTTAAATTATTATTATTTCTGCTTATTTGTAATATTTTGCTAAGGTAGGGTAAGGTACGTATGAGTGTCCAACTAGGGCACGTGTCGCGGCCTACGGAGTTGGGTCGTGACAAGTTCAGTCCTAGGAAGTGTCTACGAGTCGTGTCTAGTAGAGTCTTATTTATGGTGTGTTGCGCGCCACGCTAATAAACAGGAGGCTACAGGACATTTAGGAAAAATGACCATCCTTCTTCCTATTAGATCGTGCGATAGAGCCAATATAAGATGAGATTCCTCCCTAATGAATGTGTTGTGGTTTCGATATGCCTCCAAAAGGAAAAAGCTAAAGCCGCCCGGAAAGGGCCGGACTACGACAAAGAGAGGCGGGGCGTAAAAGGAGCGCCTATGGATATAGAGGAAGGAGAGTCACATCACGAGGCTCCATCTAATGCCTCCACTACTCCTCCTATCGAGAAGGACAAGAAGGGGCTTCGTTCCAGCTCTATTCCTCCGGTTCCCCCCACCGGCCGCTTCGGGTCAAGTAGCCGAGGCTATTAATCTATTGACACAATTGGTTACCGCCGCGGCACAAAGGCAAAATGCGGGGCCAAGTGATCGGTCGCTAGTGCTAGAGCCCGAGACTTTATGAGCCTAAATCCTCCCAATTCTTTGGGTCAAAGCCAGGATGAGGACCCACAAGGCTTCGTTGATGAAATGCGAGGACGTTGCGGATTATCCATGCTTCGGAGACCGAATCGGTGGAGTTAGCATCATATAGACTCCGAGATGTGGCGGTTTTATGGTACAATGGTGGAGAGCATCGAGGCAAGAAAATGCGCCTCCTCCGTGTGGCAAGAATTTGTTGATGCTTTCATTCGCCACTACTTACCACCTGAGGTCCGCTAGAGCGGACGAGTTTCGAATTTAAAGCAAGGGAATATGAGCGCCGGGAGTACGACCTTCAATTCAACTCTTTGGCTAGGTATGCTCTTACAATGGTAGCCGATATGGGCGACGGGGGTATACGAGTTTGTGAGTGGCTTAGGAAACATCTATTTAAGGATTGTTTGACGACCTCTCTACAAGACGGGATGGACATTTCCCGAATCCGGCCCGTGCCCAAAATCTTGAGGGACAACACCCTCCGTAGAGGGAGATCGTGATATTGATAGAGGGCAAGGCAAACGGGCCAGATCTATGGGCACGAGCGATGATAGAGGGGGATCAAGACGGACACTCGGCACTCGAAGCCGGTCGGTACGAGTACACCTCCCGGTTTACGGGCGGGGAGATCCGTCGTTCTTATCGTTCGGGCGGGGTCGAGTTCAAGGACCCCCGGTACTCAATTTGGGGAGATCACGGTCGGGGAGACCACGGGTTCCCCGATGCACGATGATGCGAAAAATTGCACTCGGGCCATGTCGCCGGGGCACGGATGCGTGTTGTATTTGTGGGCGGGTAGGGCACTTGATGAGGGCGGCTCGTCCCTCGAGATGGCGGAGGTGGGACCCAACCCACGGGGTCGGTGTTATACCCCGCGTTTTCGAGCATGAGTATGACATGTACCTTATCGTGGCAATGGGGAGATTCGGAATATTCCGAGATCGAGCAAATTGAAGAAAATAAGTTCGACGAAAATTTAAAAAAAATCTTGGGCGAAATTTTAGTCAACTTTGGAGGCGCATATCTCATAGTATATGTGGAGTTTTAAGTGTGTTTTAAAAGCCTAAATGAAGTTCTTCGAGTCTAGTTTATGACGCAATAAACCGTTCATTGATAGGACATCGGAGTAGAGAATTATAGACGTTACAAACTGAATCGTCGGCAAAACAGCATTTCAGCAGTACCGATACAAGCTACGTCTTGTAGCTCGTCTACAATACCGTAGCTACGGAAACCGACTTTGGCCTTTTTCTTTAAAGGGACGAAAAACTTCTTTTTTTTCAGCAAAGGGTTCCAAAAATTTCTAAAAAAAATTCAGCCCACAAAGGGGTCATCATCTTCTTGTGGAAAAAAAAAAGAATTGAGAAAGAGAAGAAGAAAAAAAATTTAGCATTCAATCTTTGATTCAAAAAATTGATTCCTTTAGTATTCCTACTAATTTAAAGACCCTCTTCAACGCGGTATAATTATTGAAGCAAGCAAACCTCTTTTGGTGTCAAGTGGAAAATTGAGGAAAAAGGTAAGAATTTTCTTCTTTTCATATATTATGGATGTCTTGTATATGTTGTAGAGTGGGGAATGAATGAAATTTATGAAATATGTAAGTATAGGGGTGTTGGCCGAATGGAAGTGGTGTGGTATAGGAGTGATTTTATGTAGCATTTTGATTGTTGTTGTGTTGTGGATTTTATGTTGTTAAATGGAGATTTAATGGTTTGAAATAAAGTTTGTAATCATTTGCGGATTATGGAAGAAGTTAATATGACATTAGTATGGTTTCTTATAATTGTAGGGATAATGTTGCTAATATGTAGAATGTTGGTGTAGTTTATGAATTTGGAAGAAAGAAAATGTGTTATAATTATTCTTGTTGTACTTGAAAGAATTTGGGTAGTGCGGGTTGTTGAAGTGCTCTTGAATATTGTTGAATGGTTTCGGATTAGTATTTGAATGTGGGAACAATTGTGAATTGAATATAAATGAAATATTGTTGGATTATGTAAGAGGAGCTACTAATGTTGGAATATATTTTGAATAAATTGTAGAAGTTGGAAGATATGATTGTTTGTATTGTTATTGATAATTTGGCCGAGTTGCATCTCGGGTTTGTTGATTGTATTTTTGGCCGAGTTGAAATCTCGGGGGATGGTATATTTATAGGGGAGATGCTGCCGAAATTTTGGCAAAATATAAGTGGATTTACTTGAGAAATTAAGACAAGTGTTGATTTAAGATTAAAATTCCTAAAGGCTTATAATCAATGTTTGGTATTTGTGACCAATTGTAGATTTTGAAGAATTTGGAACTTGAATTTGGAGAAGCTTAAGAAGCGGAAAAGGTATGTAAAGCTTGCTCTTTCCTTCTCTTGGCATGTCCTAGGTATGTTAGGCTAAGATACGAGCTTTGGGACGACTCTACTCCTCGGAATCCGAGCTTCATTTTGGCCCTTATTCATTCAGAGGAATTGAATTAAAAAATGTCTTGTTTTGTCGAAATAAGTGCTTAAACATCCGTAGCTTGCCCAAATGATATTGGAGGGCCTAGAATCCTTTGTATATGACTTCGTAAGGCCTACGACCATAGTTTGGGTACGCGCCTCAATTTGACCGAGGTGGGGCCCACGCATTCCGGAAAGATCCCCCAATGTCGCCCCGTTTGGTATATTTGTGTGATTTTGAAAAGAGAACTTTTGACTATCGCTCCTCCGATTACTATAAAGTAGTTATTTTAACTACTATAAATTTGAGTTTGATAATACATTTTGACACATAAGAACGATTTCGAAAGATTGTAACTATTGTATACTAATTAGATAAACACGAAACTTGTTTACGCATTGCCGATGTTAGAAAATATATTTGGTCATCGGTTGGAAGGCAACTTAATTATTTATTTACTCATATGCATGTGATTTTGACACGTGATTATGATCTACGAAGTTCGAGTTTGATATGTTTTCGAGTAATGTACGAAAGAACTCGATTTAACTATTGTCTTGGTTTTAAAGGAATGGTGTGCTTTGGTTGTTCGGTTGAGTTTGTAATAAAAGAAATTATATATGTATGGCTACTTATGATTCTCGTCGCGTGTATTGTTATTACCTCTTTTGCCGAGTCCGGGCCGGTATGTGTGATATTGTCCGCCGGATACTTGACCGCGGGTCGTGCCATGACCGTCTGGATACTTGGCCGCGGCATGTGTATGTGTGATATCGTCCGCCGGATACTTGACCGTGCCGTGCCATGACCGCCTGATTCTTGACCGCGGTATATGTATATTTATATATTTTGTGATATTAACCGCCGGGTTCCCGGCCGCGGTATATTTATATATTTTATATTAACCGCGGGGTTCCCGACCGCGGTATATTTATATATGTGATATTAACCCCGGGTTCCGCCGCGTATATTTATATATTTGTGATATTAACCGTAAGGTTCCTCGCGTATATTTATATATTTAGATATTAAGCACGCGTGTGTGTGTGTGTATATTTATATATTTGTGATATTAGCCGCCGGGGTTTCCCGCCGCGGTATATGCGAGACGATAATGTGAGGACATGATGACTCGTATATGATATGTTTGATTTTCCCGTATATATAAGACGATGTAAATGTTTTCAAAAAGAAAGCATTTGGTATTCGGATTATTATGCTCACTTTTTTGCCTTACATCGGTTATGATTTCGTTTTCATATTTCGCTTTTGCATATCAAGACATATTCGGTGCCGCCCCTCCTTTCTTCGGGGGCTGCGTTTCGTGCCGCGCGGTACCCTTGTATTTAGTAGATGATGTTAGCGAGAAGACGTTACCAAATTCGGATTGGCAAGCTCCATATCCTCCGAATCCGCCCGAGTCCGAGTGCTTGTATGGTTTCGAGATGTTAGTAGAGACTTTACGGACAAGGTCGAGTGTATGATATGTCGGGTACGTGCAGAAGCGGCTATGTGGCGCTTCTGTGTTTGTATGCATTACGCCACCGATGTGTTTGGCAGCGAGCATTTATATAAGCCGAAAATCCGTTGTGCCTTATATTCTGCATTTTATACGATTGCGTATTTTATTTTGATTTGAAAAAAAAAATAGAAAGGACATGTTTATTTTTACGAGAAAAACTTTCATTACGTGCGTATGTTGTGTTTGTGGGCCCACATGCTTATGAGTATTACGATAGTCGCCGGGTTCGCTCGGCCCAGGTGCAAGGGTCGGGTGCCCATCATACCCTACTTCGGAAATGGGGTGTGACGGTCGGCGGCGAGGCTCCGCTTCGGTCGTTCTACGGGGCGACTCTCCCGTATCTCGGCGGGCGGCAGGCCGCGGGGGAGCATCTACTTCGTGTGCCACACGTACCCCCGATTATATGCTTTAGCCGGACGGCGAGATCTCGAGTCGTCGCCGCACGTGGTTACGTGTATATTGTCTGTATTCTCTCATGATGCGCTTGCATTGATAGATCCGGGTCTACACGAGTCAGTTATTACTCCATATGTTGCTAATCGTATTGGGGTGAAGCCCAGCCGATTAAACCTTTCGAGGTATCTACTCCGATTGGTGATCCCGTGATAGCGAAACAAATTATGAGGATGTTTACACCTCGCGTTTTGTACATTTGAATATCCCGAGTTAATGGCGAGAAGTTAAGGACAAGACTATGTTCTAAAATTATTTTAATGCATTAGTAGGTTATGAGTATTATTTACGAACATTGGTGGTATGGAAATATTGAGAAAGGTTAAGGGTAAAAAGAGGAATTCGCAAAATGGTTTATGGAAATAATGTGGAAGGCTAGGGGTAAAATGGTAATATCGAGGAAAGTCGAGGGGCAAAACGGTAATTTTACAAAGTGTTCAAGGAAGTTCTTGGAGGACTAAAGTGTTCATGAAAATTCTAGAAAAAGAAAAGGGGGGAAAATGAAAAGATGACAAAAAATAAGTCATCTTCCTAGAGAAATTTCTAGAGAGGGCATGTGCCGCTCACATGACTATGGGACTTATATATATATATATATACATATGTACAAAGGAAGTTATCATTTAATTCAAGAAATTAGAGAAGGAGAAAGACAAAAGAAAGAAGACCAACATTAAGAGGCCATTCGGCCATACATGGTGGAAAAAAATATTGAGGAAAATTGTCTAACAATTATTTCCCTACTAATTGGAAGGTCCCTAGCAAGGTGGTGTAGTTAGTGGAGTTAGAAAACATTCATTCTTGCAAGGCACAACTCTAGCCAAGTTGAAGAACTAAATTATGGAAAAGGTAAGGATTCAATCTTCTTTTATATGTGTGGATGTTTGATATATGTTGTAGAGTATAGAAGAGGATGAAATATGGTGAAAATATGTGTGTATGTGGAGTGTAGCCGTGGGGTATATAGTGTGTAAAGAGATTGAATTAATTTTATGTAGTGTGTTGATTGTTGTTGAAATGAATGGAAATGGATAAAAATGCATGAAAATTCATGAAAGCATGCATGTAGTTGTTGTGGCCGAATGATGGGTGAATTGGCAAGTTATGGTGAATTGATTCTATTTGATATTTTAGTTGTTGTGTTGTGGATTCCATGATGTAAAATGAAGGTTTGGTGGCTCGAGATGAATTTGAAATTATTTGTGCGTTATTGAAGAGGTTAGTATGACATTAGTGTGGTTTTTATATTTGCATGAATAATATTGTTAAGGTGTGGTGATGATATTTCATGAATATGGAAGAAAGGGAATGTTGTTGGATTATGTAAAAAGAGCCACTAATGTTGGAAGATTATGTGAATTGAATGTTGGAGTATTCTTTAGAACAATCGTTGGTATTGTTGTTAGTTTGCTTGGGTTGCATTCACGGGATTGTTGTTGATTGAAATTGGCCAAGTTGAACTTGGTGGGATGGAGTATTTACGGGGGAAGTCTTCAATTTCGGTAGCCAATTGTCATTTTAAAAATCCAATTCTAAATGCTCTAATTAAGATTTGGTAAACATGACCACATTGTAGATTTTGGCGGATTTGCAACTTGGATTTGGAGTAGCAGAAGGAGTGGAAGAGGGTATGTAAGACTTCACTTTCCTTCTTTACAGCATGTCTTAGATGTAATAGGCTTGAATACGGGCCTCGGGGACAATTTCTTTCCTAGAAATCCGAATCAAATTTGGGTTTTATTCAAAAATT
>NW_026715956.1:0-17433 GCF_029784015.1 Lycium ferocissimum
AAACCTTACCACAATTCATGGCAACTAGAATACCCAATGATATCAATTTCATTAAAAAATCTTATCAATGAAAATTAACCAATATCCTTAACTTTTTAATACCGATCCGACTACCCCTTTTTTTTAACCCATCAAACCTTATTTTCATCATGGATTCCAACAAAACAAAAATTTTTTCGGAATTAATTCACCTAATTTTCAACCTTATCTTTTTTCACAACAATACCAAAAAGTTCTAATTTTTATCTTTTCTTATATTACAAAACAACCTATTTGAACAATTAAATTTTTAAATTGTCTTCCACAAAAACCATACGGCCAAACAAATAACCCGGAACCCAACCCTATTTCTAAATTTCATCCCTTTTTACATACTACAAATGCCCAAGCACCCATCAAAAAAAAGGATTGAATACATACCCTTACTTAACCCCCTTTTTGCTGATTCAAATTTTGCAAACGAAGTTTGTTGCAAAAATTTTTGGGACCCCTTCCCATTTAGTGGGAAAAACTGGAAAATAATTTTGTGATCCTTTTCCTCATGGCCATGTTTCCCAACCCTCTTTTCTCTCTTTTTCTTTTTTTTCTTTCTTTCTTTTTTTTCTTTTTTCTTTTTTTTTTCATCAATTAAAATGATGACCCCCTTATATTTTTTCCCTTTTCCTTATTTTAATTAAGTCCTAAAAGTAAGAATATGGACACATAATCCCCTCTTCTTTTCAGAATTTTCTTAAATTTTAAAGGATGCCCAAGTTTCTTCCCTTTTGTAAGTTTGGTCCTCATATTTTATCATAGGGAAAAAAGGGGGCCCACATAACCACAAAAAATTTTGACCAAACCCCCCCCAAAAAATTTTTCTTAAACACTTTGGCCCTCCCAAAAACCTTTTGAAAACCTTGTGAAATTACCGTTTTGCCCCCCGACTTTTTTTAATATTACCATGTTGCCCCCCCTTCCACTTTTTCCAAACCCCTTTTCCCTTTTCCCCTTTGTTTCTCCCAAAATTTTCATACTAATAATACATAAATAATACCTATAACAAACCCTCCATTAAAATAATTTTTGAAAAAGGTCCCCCTTTTAAATTTCCACGACGACCCGAAATTTGACAATATAGGGGTATAAATCCAGACCATATGTGAAATTACGGTTTGTTGGAAAAGAACAAAAATTCTTTTTTTTTTTTTTTGAAAACAAACTTTTATGCAACTTTTTAAATTTAGTATACAAAAAACAAGGATAAATTCGACTATATTAAAAAATACAACATCAAGACACAAATAAGAATGTTTACGAGCTTATCAAAAAACCTTTTGTTCGGAAATTCGACATTTACAAACATAAGATCCTTTAACGAACCTTAAAAACTCTCGAATCCATCGTATCAAAACATTGGGCCAACACCACTTAAAGGTGTCAACATCAAAGCAAATACGAATCATAAACATGCTGGATTTTTAAAATGGAATTACCCCAAGGTTAAATATCATCCTTACGTTTTTAAAAAAGAAAAGGGGGACAAGCTTTACATCCCTCGTCCCCCCGGGGTAGTCACTCAAACTTTTCTAAAAATCTAAAATATGTCATAATATGCCAAATATTAGCTAAAGATTTGGACGAAAAAGAATATCAATTTCTGAAAATTTGAAGGTTTCCCCAAATACCCAACCGGAATTAACCCCAAATCAAAAGACAACCCCAAAAACACCAAAAACCAAACGAACCAATAATCAATTAAAATGCATTCAGCATTAAATACTCTTTTATTCAACCACGAATTACTTATTATCCCCAAAATTACCTTCATAAAATCAATGCATACATTTAAATACTAGTCGAATCCCTATCAACAATTTCAAGAACTTTTAAACAATTCACCAAAATTTTCCAACAATCCAATCAATACTCCAAATTCCCCAAAAGCCCCCCGTGAACAACATCCCAAAAACCTTTCATTGAATCATAATTTGCAAACAACACACTTAAAAAGTCATCTCTAATTTAAAATTTTCATCAAATGCACAATAACCTCAAAATACCCCCCCAAAACAATATCAATTTGATATTAAACTCTTTATTCAAAATAAAATTCACGACAACAATAAAATTAAATAGATTAAATTTTTATTACACCCAATTTTGGGGGGTGTGATGGGCACCCGACCCTTATTTAGGCCGACAACCGGACTCCATAATACCCATAATGGGGAATTTAAATCAAAACATAGATACCGGTTATCAAATAAAATGCTTTTATCCTTTCGGATCAAAAACAATTAAGTTGAAACAATGAACTTAAATACAAGATGATGAAAATGCCCTAAAGACATAACCCACATCTTTTCCCCACACTGAAAGTCTCAACACGAAACATGAATCCATATCATAATGCTTTGACTCGGCACACTTGAAACGGGCTAATCCTTCGGAACATCTCCTACTTAATATCTTCCCACCGGTGCCGCGCGCAGAAACGCACCCCCAAGAAAGGGGTCAGCGAATATGTCTGAGTATGTAAGCATGAAATGTGTAAGCGGGATCCACCGAAGTAAAAGTCAGAAAATCATAAGACTTGCCTTTTGAAAACATTTGTCAGCATGCTATATCGGAAAGTAAAGTCTCGCATAATCATACCGTCATATCATCGATATATAATCGACCCGACCCTCAGTGGGGGCCCTCGGTGAGTAAAATCATATCATAATCATGTATGCTGCGATATACATATATATACATCCGTCCGCCTACAGTGGGGCGTGAATAGCGTGTCCCCGCCCCGCTAGGGACCCGGGATGCCATCCTGGCCCTCCCGTCTCATCACATCATCATATCCATAAATATATATATATATAGCTCCGCCTCAGTGAGGGGCTCCGTGAACAATGGAAAGTTGCCGAATGCGTGCCCCGGGCCGGGGCTTTTGTGAAAGATTTGAGCTTGCACGAGCGAGTAGTGAGAAACCATAGCACATAATCATTTCCAAAAACTCAAAGGAGTAATCTAATGAATCGCTTCGAATCCGGGCAATAGTTATATCAAAGCTTTCGGACATTACTCGGAAACATATCGAATATCATAAGCAAAAGAGTATCATAAAGATCATAATCATATGTCAAAACAATCGAAGTCGCTTTCCCTAAATTTAGACATTAGTCATTATAGAACTTCCTAAAGCTATCAAGCGTCCGAGCCTTTCGGAAAGTTTTGGGCGTTCGTAGTTTCGGGAAACATTTAAGAATAAAAAATCTTTTAAAACGAACTTTCATGCAATTTTGACATTTAGTCATACAAAACGTAAAGATCATAATTGATTACATTAAGGATATGAACATCAAGAAACAAATAAGAATCATAAGCATGCTCGGATCGCGAGAATAGAATTGCCTCGAAACTTTGTGTCATAGCTTACTTACACTAAGAAAATGCCAAAAAAAGAAAGGTGAGCTTTTCATACCTTAGCCCCTTTTAAGCTAATCCGAACTTACGTCCGCCCTCACGATCTACAATAACATTGATAGGCATGACATTAGCCACCAACATCCGAAGAATCAATTCGAAGCCATTACTTTTTCTGCGAAATTCAATGACACTTCCCCCATAAATTGGACATCGAGGAGGTTGCTCGGCCAAGTATTCCATAACAATACCAACAACCATATAACTTGATATCAATAAGCAATTCCAAACGCGTTAATATTAATAACTCCTTTCACATAATTTGTGGCGTTCACCAATATCGTTCTTTATATATCCAAACTAATATCAGCGATCACATATTCAAATAACAATCCAAAACCTTTCTGTAGCGATTGAAACATTTCCAACGATCCACACAATATTTTGAAACAATCCGACAATATGCCATGGAACCGAAATCTTCCAACTCATTAGAACATCAATAACATTTCCTCCTTCAAATTTCTTAAACTATCCTTTAATTCCATACGTTAGCATTATCATTTTCGTCCAATACAAGAAATCATATTGTCGCGTATGTTCCAAATCAGCCCACAACAATTTAATCTTGATTTGGATCGCCAGTATGCATTTACATCATAAAATTACTTAGCAGCGACGAAATACTACGTCACATTGGTCCATATCTTGACCGTCGTACGTTTTAAGCCTTTGCAACACCGCATTCCATGGTTTTCATCCGTTTTCTACACATTACAACAACACACGACCACGTTGAATACAATTAATTCGCTAAACAAACCACCCATTTCTACGTACGGCCAAACTATACCTGCGGCTACAGCTTCAACATCACAGTTACGTATATTTCATTTTATTTCACCATACCACAACATGTAAATCATTCGCCACAGACACTTAATAAAAGATTGAACCACCTTTTTTTCCACGCTTGTTCTTTCTCGGCTAGAATCATGTTAGCCAAAAGCGCAAAAATGATTTCTTGTTCAACAACCACTTCACGTTAGCGAAGACCTTTCAATTAGTAGAAAACCTAGAAAGGAATTTTCATGAACAATATCTCTTGGCCTTTCTTGGTTGGACATGGCGAATGCTTACGTTCTTGTGTTTTTCACCGAGTTTTGTTGAAATTTCTAAAAAATGACAAAATGGCAAAGATGACTTATTTATCATCTTACCACATGCTAATTAATACACTGGCCGTGGCCCACACTTCCATGTGTTGACCACCCCCCCCCGATTCCAAGTTTCAGCTTGACTTTTGGCCCATGTTCATGAAACATAGGTTGCCATAATTTGCTTTTAACTTCAAATTATCTCAGCATTTCTTTGATGGTAGGATAAATAGGCAACCTATGCCTTGACAAAATGTCGGAAAGTAGTCTTATTCTTAACTTTTCACACTTGTCCTGGAATATCCCGACGTACAAAATACGGGATATAACATCCTTTTCCTTTAGAACATTCGTCGCCGAATATTCGACTAATCATTATAAATTCTTGGGATCTCGAGGGGGGGGGTTCCCTTTTACTACCGTAACATGTAATCTCACTTACCAATCACATTTCTCTTGCATTTCCTCCCTCGATTAGCGAGTCATTTCCTTCTGTTATTAGTCATACAATGCCTTAGACTACATCTTTGTATGACTTCTTGCCCTATGATTAGTATAATAGTTCCGGTGTATCTCGGGTTAAACTCTTCCTTCTTGTTGAATATATTGATTCATTCCTTACGGACAATCTCTTTAAGTATACCACATTCTTGATGAATGCGATGTTGACAGGTTATTCGCCGTATGATTTACGTAGTTTGAGCTACTAATGATGGATTTCCCACCTTTTATGGCTATCAGGTGATGCGTTCTGAAAAAGTGGGCGTATAAATTCACCCTCCCTTTTAGTAGCCAACTAGTTCGATCACTTGCCTAGATCGTCTTACAATCTTCTTTCACTACGTCTTGTCATTCACAAACACGATTAATATAACACACATTCATACATCTTCATCCGTTCTTATGTCCTTTATAGGATCTGAACTCTCAACTTTCACAATACTGCATTGATGTTGCAATCTTTGCTCGAATGTACGAGGGGGGTCAAATTTTTTACGAGAACGCAACGCAAAGCGTAACCCTTTAATCTTAAGTTTCACCTTATCTTTACTTCTTCCTCATGCCCAGTAGTCAAGGACATTTTTTGGTTCGGCCCCGTAAGCATGTCTTGTTCATTCTCGGTACTAGTTCCACCTTGTTAATTTAGCTCAAACCATCCTAACGTCTGTCCTTAATGCACCTAAAACTGCTCTGTTTAGTATTGTTGTTCGAACCTAAACCTTTTTCTCGTTAAGTATTTATTTAATCTACATCGTGTATAAATATTCATAGGTAACATGGCCTTACTTACATAGTGTACATTTAATCTTAGTCACGATCGTTCCTTCTCTTTTGATTCATACTATTCCACGTCATCTTACTCCAGGTACTCGCATTTCTAAGTCTAACTTGTCATAATCCTTTTCCATGCTTTTCTTACTTTTACTGCCGTAGGAGATTTTCTCTTGCTATGTGGCTCTGTGCCTACATTTTTAATCTTTGATCCCGTATAGCCGTACTACCTTTCTGGCAATGTCTCCGTAAGCTACTCATTACTTTCGCTTCATCGTATTCCCACTTTAAGTCTCCATTTCCTAATATCATGTTATTCCGGATAGCGTTAATTCTCGGCGCCGTCTCGGTGTACACGACTTGTCCGGCCTAACGCGACGCTTTCGATCTCCCTAGCTTGTCTCGGCAAAGAGCTTTACCGCGGCTCACGCGTTCGTATCCCGGGATGTTGTAGTCGATTACCTTCATCTTACACTTGTATCTCTCTCCTCGCTACATTTTAGGTGTACTTATCTTATCATCGATTCTCACTTTCATACACAATCAGTATTTCCCGTCTCAGTTAAAAATGGCTGATTGTTTTTATCCGAACTTTTTAATTCTCTTGCCGTCCATTTGCCTGCATTTCTTTCCTTTCCAAATATCATTGTATTCGCACTTTCCAAGCTTGGCTTGTAATGAAAACAACTTGTCAGAACATGCAACATTTGCATCATATATATATTTTTCCACTCGAACCTCGTTACTTTCTGTCCGGTTAATACCTTCCATATACCGCCACGGTGATTACGGAATACATATATCCGCTGATCTAAGCATGTACGGATATCTGTGCGTACCTATGTACACATATAGTCCCTACTATCTTGCTTACAAGATATCTCCAAACAATATTCAGTCGCTAATTCTAAAGGCTGCAATGTACACTGCTTTCCTGTATCGATCTAATTCACCCGTTGCGTGATCTGGGGCGGTTGCTGCCCCTCCTCGCACTCTTAATTTGTCAGCAAGTCCTCTAACTCCTTACACTTCTTCATCTGAATTTGTAGAACTGGAAAACTTCCCGGTCACATACGTTTCTCGGCTTGACACGCTTAACTTTGGAACCCAGGTAAATTCGACGCTTTAATGCAAGTATAATCGCGTCCGCTTTACCACATGATCTTTGTCACATGTCTGGGAGGTAAGTGAAGTCTTTACGGGTTTAGACGCACCGCCTGTCTTCTAATTCTTCAGCCCTCCTTTAGTCCCTCGGTGTTGCTTTTCACACTGTGGCTATGATTGCCTCGTCCTAACCGGTCTCAATGACGAAGAATACTACTCGATCACGGTCATATAATCACTCGGCCATAAGTCTTCCCGAAGATTGGTTCCCATTCTTACCTCGTTCTTTATCATTTCTATGTCAAGGTCTTTTACCGTTCCGTCAGCCTAGGATGTTATATCCCGCGTTTTGCTCTGATCGGGAAATTTGAAATAATTGTGGCTTTTAAGAGATAAGTCCATATTTGATTTTTATTTAACATGTAAGTTGGTCATGGGAAGTATTGATGCGAAAATGTCGAGGAGGCTAAGGGAAAAATTGGAAATTGGAAAATGGTTTCATGAATTACGAAAACTAGCCACATTAATAGGCAGAAAAAAAAAGGGAACAAGAGAGCCAATTTAAGTGGTGGCCGGTTGTGGAGGGAAAATATGGTAAACGCATAAGAATTAATACCATGTGACAAAATAAATAAGATGACCATATAATATTTCTTCATAACTCAAGAAAATTCAAGAAACAACAACTTGAAGAGCAAAAGAAAAGGCCATTACGGCCATGACCATGGAATTTTGTACCCAAATCTTGTTCCAAGAATTATTTTCACATGTGGTGTTCCTACTAATTCAAGGAATATACAACGTGGTATAGTTGTTTCGGAAGATGAACCGCTTGTTTCGTCGATTTAACACTTTTGGGACAGAGTGAAGATGAAAAAGGTAAGATTTAACTCCTTTGTCTTGGAAAATATATATATAGGTGTTGTGGAATGTGGAAAGGAATGTGGAGTATGAGGAATTTTGTGTTATGGACATATATATATGTATGGCCGAGAAAATGGTATGCATGGAAAGGGATGATTAAAATTTTATTTGTTATATTAATTGTGTTGTTGAAGCCTTGTGATGAAATGGAGGAAAAATGGTTCAGTTGGTATGGAAAATTGTTGAAAATGATTATAGGAAATTATGTGATTTTAATAAAGATTTTATGTAATTGTGGAAGTAAGATTCAAAAATGAGAATTATGGTTGTCATTAATAAATTTGGAGGAAAGTAATGCGATTTAGTAGTTTCTAATAGCATTTATTTATGAAGTTTCGGATGGAATATGGCATTTGGCGGAATACTTGAATTCGTGAATATTGTTGGAATATTATTGAAATATGTTTGAATAATTTTGAATTAGTTAATGGATATGGAAAATGTTGATATTAGTTGAAAGTACGAAGTTGGGTGAGACAGCGACCTTATGAAGAAAGACTGAACATGTCGAATGTGTTTTGTATGAATATTGATGTTGTTAGCATTGTTGTTGGTATGGTTGTTGGTAATACGAGCCGAGTTGAATTCTCGGGGCGGCGAATTTACGGGGAGATGCGCCAAATTTACGTAGACAAATAGTGAATTAAAGATTTGAATTCTAAAGTCTTCCTAACTGATATTTGGTAAATGTGACTAATTGTAGATTTTGGAGGAAACGGGATTTGAATTTGGGCTTGTCATCGACGGAAGGTATGTAAGGCTTACCCTTCCTTTCTCTTGGCAGCCTAGATGTGATAGGCTATGATTTGAGCCTCGGGATGACTTTCTTTACTCTTAGAAATCCGAGCTTATATTTATCTCGCTTGCACACCTATTGATGAATTGAACTAAATAACTTACGCTTTATTGTAAAGAAATGTTCTTGTCTTGTAACTTTTGAAAATGAAAGCGGAATACCAAATCTTCGAGGATGATCCAATGGCACATAATGACCACGTTTTTTATGTTCGTTGCAAAGCTTGACCCGAGTGGGCCCACGGTCTGAGATTTGGTTGTATTGTTCTATTTGTCTTATTTAACGAAGTAAGATAATTAAAACCTTTGACTATTGTTCGTTGATATAAGTGTCTGGTAACTCGGATATGAGCATTACGGATTCATTATTCGATATAAATGCTTCGGTACGAATGATCGATTTAAATATTTTGATATAAGTATTCCGATGTAAATAAATACATTAGCAGTATTACGATATAAGTATTCAAAAATAAATATTCGATATATATATATTAATTTTCGACATAGGTATTCGATCTAAGTATTTTGGTGTAAGCATTACGATATGATATGCGATAGCAGGTACTTTCCGTATGGTGTCGATATAAGTATTCGCTATGTGTATTTGGATATGAGTCGTCGTCAAAATTATTCTAATATGAGTGTGCTCTATAAGCCTTAATGTTATACGTACGATCTCGGATCGCTTAAAAAGGTCGGAGAGGTTCTTATTATTTCTTCTACATGTTTCGATATTAATTTGGAAAAACCCGAAATTCGTTTACGAGCTTTGAATGTCGACCAAGTGTACGTATTCATCGAGTCTGGATTTATGTGCATATGGTTTCTCACGACTACGCTCGTGCAAGGCTCGGTATACATTCCCATTTGCGTCCGGCGAGATGCATTGCCGTGCGCATACTGCAACCTTATGTGTCGCTACGTCCGGGCAGGTTACCGTGTCGTGCGGGTTCCCGCTGCATTTCACCGCGTCCTACATGGCGGGCGCTGTTTATGTATGTGATATTATGATACGATATGGGGGCGGTGGCGAGATAGCATATGATACGTACGTTACGCGCGTCCCGTACTGGGGTAGGGTTACGTGCCGCGTCCTGGCTGGAGGGCGGGATACATTGTCGACATATGCTTATGATAACTATATGATGCGGCCCATATGTCGTGAATGCGAAAAATAACATTTTTGATATTGAACAAAATGCGCATTTTTTGTGCCGACTACGATGACGATTTTGTGCGATAGAACTTTTACATCTACGATTTTTGATGAGCTGCGCCTGTTATGCCCTCATGCTCTACGTTTTTGATTACGAATACGTGGGTATGTCTACGTGCGTGCGGCTACATTCCGCGATTCGTGGTATACTTACGTAAATGCGACTTTCGACCCGCAGTCTGTCCGACGACTCACATGCGCTAACTGGAGATTACCCAGTGCGGTAGGTATAGCTTTCTCATCGACCTGCGCGATAGATATGACCTCGTCCCCGGCAATCACAATATTTACGCTCTCCGTCAGCCGCGTGTGACATCACCAGAATCGCCTTCTGCATTTTACGTACCTCTTTGGACATCGATACGTAATTGTAAATAAACGGTACAGTACTCTGGTGACTGCCGCCCGTACTCGCCGGTATGTATAGGATGGTATGTCGATTTGTGTGCGAGAAAATAGCGTCTGGCATTTTTGACTATGTACTTATCTTTTAATTTTGTTTGTTTGATTATGGAATTGTTTCGTATTGCATGCCTTACGTACTCGATCGATTTTCGTCGCGACCCACATCTTCCGGTTGCGTTTAAATACCCGGCAACGGTACTCCCGGATGATTAGCGGCCGTTATAAGCGTGCCGGTAATTGGCGACTCCGTTTGCTCTGGGTGTTGCCAGGTTAAGTTTTATGTATGATATGCTTTACGTATGGGTGTAGAGACTTTAGAGATACGCTGATAGTGAGTGTTGGTTGTTGAGTAAAATGGCGACTCATCCGGCCCGATACGTTATATGTGTTGGTTGAAGCTTTGGGTTTGTGTAATTTAAAAAGCAACGAAAATAATTATTTACGAAAGTTGCATTTTGTATATCTTTATTAGAGGAAAAAAATAAATTATGTGCGTAATAAAAGTACGTAGGTTCGCTCGGCTCCGGATGTGGGGTCGGGTGCCCGTCAGCATACTAGTAAGGTCGAGGTGCCGTGACATCGTATCCTTGGCTACACGTATCATGTCCTATTACTACCTTGTTGTCTCGCTCCACTTCTTATTTCCTTGTTGCGTTACCTTTCCTTTCTCATACTACTTCTCATTTTCGTTATTATATAATCACTTATTCATTATTCCCTGCCGAACTTGATAATGGCCTTTCTTTATTCGTTCCGCTAAACTCGACTTTTCCTTTTCACACTCGTCGTAGTCGTCCTGCTTGTCCATTCGGTCGGCACCTTAAATAACTCTCCATCAAGGTTTGTCGGCCCTTTTCTAATTCATCTCTAGGATTTCAAGCCCTTTCCGAATCCTTTTTATCACGTCGATATCGGCCTTGATGTCTTCCCCTAGGTGTGATAAACTTCTTTTATTTTTTATTTTTTTTGATCATCGGCCATACTCGTAGCTTAGTCAAATCTTATAGATTTGCTATTGGCACGACTTTTCAAGACATATTACTGTCCTTATCTCATTTTCACTGTTACCGGGAAAATTTCGTGATCTCTCTGTAACTATCAACCATCTCAAACATGCCACGGGAGATACCAACGTGCCTCGCGGGGCCCATATATATATGCACTTATCATATCATATCGTATACGGGGCTCCCAACATCATAAATGACACAAAAATAATAATAAACATATCTTGTATGCACCTTTCAATCGGCACACCTTGTCACGCTTTCTTGTTTACTTTCCCTTTTGATCTCGACTTGTATTTTAATAAATGCTTTACAATATCTTACACGACATATGCCTTGCATACCTTTGCTTGCGTCTTCGTAACTTCCAACAACTACGTTAATCGCTTTTAAATAGATACCTTTCTCTAGCACCCAATCAAAAGTTAGCGGAAGAAATCCCATTCCTTGACTTGGCTCATTGATCTAAGATGTAAAAGAAGAGTAACCTCCAGATGCCTCGTACCCCCCTTTTTATAAAGTGGGCGCTTCCCCATCGGGACTCTCAGAACGATTTTTAAAAACCCCCAAGAGAATCATACCAATTTGTCACAAAATTTTCGTGGGGGGTGATGGGCAACCCCCCTTATTTGGGGGAGCAAACCCCGGGGACCACTTTCCCCATAACCCCGGGGACCTTTTCAAAACAAGATACAAATGAAAGTTCTTGGGAAAAAAACACTTTTTCCTTTCATCAACAATCGTAACGTATAGAAACATATAAAACTTATAATACAAGATGATGACACACGGCCTTTGAAAAACCCGACTTTTATCCCCACGCCCTTTCGCAAAGTTCTAACACAACATGAATCCATATCATAAGTTTGACTCGGGCCACTCGAAACGGAGCTCCCCAACCCCCGGGAACATCTCTTACTAATATCTTCATCCCCCGGTGTACTCGCGGAGAAACGCCCCCCGGGGGGTCCAATATGTCGAGTAGTAAAGCATGAAATGTAGTAAGCGGGACCCAAAAGAAAGTGAAAAATCATAAGACTTGCCTTTTGAAAACATTTGTCATGATATGCATATATCGGGGTAAAGTCTCGGATAATCTCCCTGTATATCGTAAATATATCGTACCCCCCCCTCAGGAGGGACCGGGGGTAAAACTATCTAATCATTTTTAGATATACAAAATATACATACGTACCCGGCCTAGGGGGGACTGGTGAATGCGTGTCCGGCCCGTAGGGGACTGGGGGCCATCCCCCGCCATCCCCGCTCTCACATCATCATATCATCCCATAAAATATATATATATGCGACCCCGGGCCCCCGGAGGGACTCTGAACAATGCGGGAAAATTTGCACGAATGCGTGCCCCCCGGGGCTCGGGGAAAGATGCATTGAGCTTGCAGAGGAGTATGAGAAACCATATGCACTAAATCATTTCCAAAAACTCAATGGAAAAAATCATAATGAATCGTCATTAAAAACCCAAAATAGTTATATCAAAAAAATTTCGGACATTACCGGAAACATATCGAATATCATAAGCATGGGGGTATCCTAAAAACATAATCATATGTCAAAACAATCCGAGGGGCCTCGAACGTTACGGAAATTAGTCATTATAGAACTTCCCCGCATATGAACGTGAGCCCTTTTGGAAAGATGGACGTTCGTAGTTTGAATATTTAAGAATAAAACCTTTTTTAAAAAACTTTCATGCAATTTTTGACATTTAGTCATACAAAAAGTAAAGATCAAATTATTTCTTGGATATGAACATCGAAACAAAAAGAATCATAAGAGCTGGGCCGGAATAGGCCTCAAACTCATGCCAAACTTCTTACACTAAGACATGCAAAAAAAAAAAAGGTGATCTTTACATACCTTAGCCGCTTCTTGTAATCGAACTTACGTTCGATTCTCCGATCTACAATAACATTGAAGGGATCAGTTATAACCCGTTTTTTTCCCCTTTTGGGAATTTCGGGATTTTCGAGGCAAGTTGGACAATGGTATTGATCTTTTTGGGTTCTAAGTTGGTTTGGAAAATTTAGCGGAAATTTTGGGAAAGGTTTTAAGGGAAAAATTTGGGAAATTTTTGGGAAAAAATGGTTTCGAATTACCAAAGTATGGACTAAGAAAAGGGGGTTAAAAAAAAAAAGAAAAGAGAAAAAATTCCCAAGGGCCCGCAGCCTAGAACCCTGATTTAGTCAGTGACTAAGCATGAAAATGAATATAGGTCAAAATTATGAAATTTCTAGAATTTCAAGAAAAAAAAAAAAAAAAAAAAAAAAAAAAGAGAAAAAAGAGAAAAACTTAAGAAAAAAAGGGGAGGCATTCTCCCATGGGGAAATTTCACCCCTCAAAATCTTGATTCCAAAATTAGTTTTTTGTGGTTTTCATGCTAATTCAAGGTCCCTTTTCAACTTAGTGAATTGGTTTGGAAGGAAGGGGACTTTTTCTTCAAATAGACAATTACCGGAAGAAGTTTGGAGAAAAAGGTAAGAATTCACCCTTTTTTACTTATGTTTGAAGGTTTATTTGTGTTTGGAATGAAATGAGTAGAAATCATGAAAATATGGAAGTTGGCATGGTGTATGTGTGGTGCATGTGCTTGTATGCTATGGGTTTATGAGTTAAATTTCTATTTTGATCCAGTGGTTGTTGGGGAATTATATTGGAAAAAAGTTGAATGAAAATTAGATAAATTTGGAAATATGGAGTGGGTGTAGTATGTGGTGATGAAATAAGGAGAATTTTTTTGTTCAAAGTTAGTCGGGTTTTGGGGTCATTACAATGTAAAGGCTATAGGGTTTGTTGGCATAAAATGGAATGAAATTATGTCAAATTTGATTTATGATATTGAGATAACGAAGTTGTTTAAGTGTAGATTTTTTTGGTTGGGATGAATTAGTGAGTAGAAAATTTTTGTGTTTTGTTGTAAAAATAAAATTTTGGATAGAATAGGGGAATTGTTGAATTTTGGGTGAAAGGGTTTTTAAAATACTTAGGTTTGTGTTTGAAGGTTCTCAAATTAGTGTGGAATAGGGAAATATTGATTTTGATTTGAAAATGTGTGGAAGGGAAACCCCACGCATTATGTCAAAAAATTTAAATTTGTGTTATATTGCGATTTGTGCGATTTTTGTCGTTTTTTGTTGTTGTTTATTGTTTTCCCGGTTTTAATTTCGGTGTCGTATTTATGGGGGAGGTTGAAATTTTTTATAGACAAGTATTGGTCAAAAATGAATTTTAAGTCTCTGAATAGAAACCGGTAAAGGGACCATTTGCGTTTTTTGACGAAACGGGATTAAGTTTTGGCAAGTGCAAAGGACAAAGGATGTAAAGTTTTTATTTCCTCTTCATGGCACGACATAGGTGTTAGCTTCGGATTCCCCCTTGGATTCGCTCCTATCTCTGGGAACCATCTAAAGTTGAGTTTTTTCATTAAGGTATTGAACTAAATTTGGGCCACAATTGTGATTGATTTTAGACATCTAAAATTTGTACAATCTAATCCGATCACTCAAAAAACACTTACTAATGATATTATGAAGTTCAACGGGTGTTTTAATACGCCCCCCTTTTGCCCCGGGGGGCCCCGCTATTCCCGAACCCATTTCTTTTGTGCTAATGATTTGTTTTTGAATAGTATTTAAAAAAGTTTTTTTCTCCTCTTCCCTAAAGTTGGTTGTTTGAAATATTCCATTAAGCCCTTAAATGTTTTGATATTACCCAACCCAAAGCTCGCCCCCCGACAAACCCCCGGGGTGTGGGGGGAAGTTTTACGATTATCGCCCGACTTCTTTTAATGATTTGTCATCGGATTATTCGATCGAGTCCTTAAAAGTTTTGTTTGCATTTAGTTTCTCACTACCTCCCGGGATGCTAATGTTCTTAGAGCCGGGGGATTTGTTTCGCGCTTTCCCCACCCGCCGGCCCGGGGAGGGGGTGCACATGTACGGGTAAGTAGAGTGCCATGTACATATATTGAAAATGAGTGTGTGATATGGCCATTTGGTATGTTATGATGTGTTTTAGGTATTCCTACTCGAAGATGATGTTATGGCGCCCGGGGCGGGGGCCTATTTTCCCAAGGGCCCAAGGGGGTTTTATATGTTTGAGCATTATTTATGACTTTTGATATGTTTTTTTACTACCCCGATTTCGTTCGTTTTTCCCCCTTTTGTTGATTTTAATTTTATTTATTACTGTTTTTTTACATATTCGAATTTTCCGCCGTTTCTTGGGGTTTGCTTTTTCACGGTACGTGTTGATTTGATCCCTTTTCCTGGTTATGTCTGTTTTTAAGTGCTCCTTTTTCCCCTAATTTTGGGATAGATTTTTTTATTTCATATGTACGTATTTATTGGGGGACGAGGGCCCCTCCCGTCCTGATTATGTTTTGTTCGAGGGTCCGTGAAAATGGGTGGGTTGTAGTGTTTCGTGAGGCTTGCGACGATCCGGCTTATGTATTTTGGACCCCCATCGGCCTTTGTGCGCCATATCCACTTTACATCATTAAATTATTATTCCCTTTTTTTTAATATTTTCTAATTTAGGTTAAGGACAAGTGCCCTTGACTTCGCGGCCCCAAAGGGTGGGGCGTGACAATCGAACATTAGCCATAAACATCGAAGAATCCCTTCCAAGCCATTACTTTTTCTACCGAAATTTGACAAAGATTCCCTTAAGGACATCCCAGGAATTTAACTCCAAAAAATTCCCAAAAATACCCAAAAACCATATAAAAGAATCAATAAGCAATTCCAAACGCATTTAATATTAATAACTCCTTTCACATAATTTGAACGTTCAAAAAATCCCATTCAAATACATATATGTTACATCCGGCATTTTTTTTCGTATTTGGAAAGTTGAGTTAACTTTGGTTTGTAAGGGAAAAAGGGCATGTTTTTTCAATATGTATATGGGTTTTGGAAACTTGAATCGAGAAAAAAGGAGAAGGAGGGGAAAATTAATTTTAAAAAATTTTTTTCGGGAATTGAAAAAAAAATTATAATGATTTGGGGTCAAAAAAAAAAAAAGAAAAATTAACCCCAAATGAGGGTGTGGCCCAAACTTTTCACCCTGGGAAATTTGTCTTCAACGTGACTAATTAATATAGGGGTTCACCCAGCTTCAAGAAACCAAAAAAATCTAGACAAAATTAAAAAAGGGTCGCCAATAGCTAGAGAAAGAAAGAAAAAAAATTTCCAAATCCTCAACTTGCTCCAAAAAACTTGTTCTCCTTGAATTTTTAAAATTCGACGTTTTAAAAAGTGGTATAATTAGTTTGGGGAAAAACGACGTTTGTGGCGAGTGAAAATTAAGAGAAGGTAAGGATTTCATGTTCTTCATAGTTTGGAAGATTTGTTTGGGTTGGGAGTATGGGGAATTGGGTAGAGTTTATAAAAATAAAAATTTTATGATTATGTATGCATATGTTTGTAGGCAAGACTAATTGATTTTTATCTATATTCTAGTTGTAGGGTTTTGTATTTTATATTTGGGAAAAAGGGAAATTTAATGACTTTGTGAAGTTGTGATAGAAGGGATCGTATTTTGGGGATTGAGGTATGGGGATGTTGGTAGGGTGGGAGATGGATTGCATTTTACGGGTTGTTAGTTGGTCAAGACCTTTGTGACGTAAATAAAGGCTTAATGAATTGAGTCGGGATCGAAAAAGGTTGTATGTTGTTATGGGGGAAATTGAATTTTAAGATTATTGTATAAATAAAAAAGGTTTAAATGTGAATTATGTTTATCGTTAAAGAGTAAAGGATTAGGTTAGGAAATTTTGGGATACTTTGTCGAATAATGAGAAATGTGTCCAAATCGTATTTGAATGGCCTTGAATTAGTAAAGAAAATAAAAACATCAAATTGGGTTGAAAATTTAAGTGAGAACGGGAAAATAGTATAAGTAGGGAAGACTATTTATAAATGTGTTTTGTACGTTATTGGAATTGTTGTTTTGGGTTTGGGGTTGTTGTTGTTTACATTGGCAGAAAATTTCGGGGGGTCATATTTATGGAGGTGCCGCCGAAACTTGGTAGGCAAAATAAACCCAAATTGAAATGTTAACTTTTGAATATAACCGTATGGGGACCATTTGCGATTTTTTGACGAAACGAGATTGGAGTTCTAGCAAACGT
>NW_026715957.1:0-19015 GCF_029784015.1 Lycium ferocissimum
CATTCTCTCCAGGTATATTTAAATTCATCAGTCATAGCTAAACTGGTGAGATGGGAACTACGAAATTAATTGGGGGAAATCGGATAAGTTATTGTTGTTATTGCGTGGGCTAATTTGAGGTACATTTTTGGGTTGTATTGTGGCTGGAAATTGTTGGAGTAACTTAAGTATATTTTTATTGTTGTCATTGATGTGTATTTTGAAGGAAAGAAAAATTGGAGAAGTATGTTTGATAATTGTATCCGGGCTTGTCGCTCGTTTTGAAATATTTATGACTTATTGTTACTACATGGTATCTTGTTATTGATGTATATACTTGATGGATTGTTACGGTGTTGTTGTTGATATATGGAAGTGGGGAAAGGAGAAGAACGGGGAGATGCCCATTTTATTTTAGGATAAGTTAAAGTTTCATTATACGATTAAGAGAATCGTTTGTATAATTAATGATAGTGTCATTGTTGTTAGATATAGATCGTGAAGGAGATATGAGTTGAGTTCTTGAGCCGTTGAGCTAAGACTAGGTATGTTAAGGCTATCCCTTTCCTTCATTTTGGCATGATCCTTATCATATGAACGAACACAGTGAGCAAGCTAGTCCAAAGACTCTATTCTTAGATAGTGTAGAGATATTTGTATCCTTGACACTCCTATGTTTTATGTCCATAACTCCCAGAGACTTATCATACTAGCTTCTTATGTCACCAGAGGAGTTCAGAGTATCCTTGTCCGAGTCTTACATGCATTTATATATATTATATTATATACGGATCGGGCCGTACGTTCCTCGGCACTATTATATCATATACGGATCGGGCCGTACGTTCGTCGGCACTATTATATTATATATGGATCGGGCCCTACGTTCCTCAGCACTATTATATTATATATGGATCGGGTCGTACGCTCCTCGGCACTATTATATTATATATGGATCGGGCTGTACGTTCCACAACACTATCAGTTATATTATAACCTACGCTTATCATACGCCATAAGTCGGTTTAGTCATATAGAGTTACGCGAATATTACGAGATGTTAGCCACGAGATGCATTCAAATATTGAGGCTGTTTTTCATGATTCATCGTATGATGTTCTTATGCCTTACATACTCGGTACATTATTCGTACTGACGTCTCTTTGCCTGGAGGCGTTGTGTTCATGCCACTCAGCCCCAGATTGTTTTGCAGGAAAGATTATATAGGAGACTGACTTTAGGGTATTCCCAGTCTATCAGCTGGATTAGTAAACTCCATTTCATTCGGAGTATGGCCAAGTCAGAGTATTTCTTTATGATTTGAGTCAGAGGCATTATGGGTATGTTAGGGCTCTATCCCAACTTATGTTTTGATATCATTTTCTATGTTAGAGACTTTTGCGACAGATGCATGTATACGATATGTCGATGTCTTGTATGCGGCTATATGCGAGCATATCATTGTGCATTACTTTACGGATTCATATTATTACAAATTTTACTTTATTTAAGAAAGACGAAAGGAATGTTTTAAAAAGCTTTCATTATGCATATCATTTCATGATTAAGAGTCCAGTAAGATTATGAGAATAATGAGAATCAGCGGGTTCGCTTGACTCTAAGTAAGGGTCGGGTGCCCATCATGCCCTATCAGAATTGGGGTGTGACAAATACATAAGCAAACAAGAGATTTAATCCAACGCTTGATAATGAATATTCCCATAAACAAGATTCAAGTGAAGAATAAAATACTACACACTTAGATATTTGATACAAAGAAATGAAGTAAAGGTTCAAGAAAGTGGTCAACCAAATTTTCAAATCTTCAACCCCAAAGAGTGGTTTAAGAACCCTAGCTCCCAAACATGTGGTTTTCTACCAAAGATGTATTTCCTAAGGAGCTCGGTCAAGTTTTATGTGGTTTGAAATGAGAAAAATATGAAATCCCAACTCTGCCCAGAGCTGAATGGCATTTTTGCACCTGCAGAATTTTCTATCAAGGTGCGAATGTTGACTGAGTCAAAGGGCTCGTAGGTGTGATTCTTTGGTTTCCCTTCAGAAAATCGCAGTGCAACCCATCTTTTTGTAGGTGCGGTCATGTAGGTTCGTAACAGGCCTTGCAGGTGCGACACACTGCACTTCTTCAGCTCTTTTTTCACTCAATTTCCCTTCTTTTAACTCCAACACCCACTAATCTTCAATGCTCCCGAAATAATAACAGTCCACGTTATAAATAGCTTCATATTTTAAATAGAGGGCGCAAAAACCAAAGTAAAGAGATTAGAATAAATTGTAAAATCACCACTTATCAACACCCCCCCCAACTTGAAGACTTTGCAGTCCTCAAGCAAATAAAAAAAACTCAATGAGGTCCTATCATTTCAAGCTCAAGTAGCATCACTATTATTTTCAAATCACATTCTCCAATTAAGCATGAAACTCATGACATTGGTTGGTACTAATAATTTGGCTATAAGCATGCGAATCATTTAGCCAAATAACTCCCTCATTTAAAAATACAATTCAAGAATACAATAGGGTTTTAAAACAATCAAGTAGCAACAACTAAGCCTCAAGAAGTGCCTTAAAACTACTAGCCTACTAGGTATGTTCATTTGAGTAAATTTGAAATTAACATCATCAATCTATCATAATCCATATTCCCTCACAAGAAATGAAGTCCGAAAATCACTATATTCACACCAAATACACAAGGGAAGTATACACAAAGTCTTTCACACTCAACAAAGAAGTTCAAATGCTAAACAG
The DNA here is from genome assembly GCF_029784015.1 of Lycium ferocissimum. NCBI lineage: Eukaryota > Viridiplantae > Streptophyta > Magnoliopsida > Solanales > Solanaceae > Lycium > Lycium ferocissimum. Next base: position 2,749 of record NW_026715957.1, read on the forward strand.
TATCATACCATAAGCTTGCCCTTATTTTCATTCGCCACTAACTCAATAATATTCGGCTGGAGATCACAAAAGGACTTTTTAAGCTTGTAATACAGGCTTAAGGAAGGATTGGATAATGATACGAATCAATTTGAGGGAAACGCCAAATCAATCCCTAAAATGAGGAATTAAAGGATAACAAGAAATTGGGATGAGAATTAAAGAAAAGGGGATGAGAAATAAAGGATAAAAACTAGACCCTATGATAGTGAATCTATGGACAAATCTAAGTATATGAAACCTAGACCCAATTGGATTCAGTCAATAGAATCTAAGCTATTTGAAATCAAAGCAAGAGATATTCAAATGAAATCCACAAATGAACAACTCGTCATGAAATCAATGGAAATGAGGTTCAAAACCAACACTGGAATCCACCATTAACTATCCTAAATCCTAAAGGCTATTAAGCCAAACAAACTATCACTCATTTAGAGTATTCAATACATAATTCATCCAATCTACCTAATCAAATGAAAGACAAGCTATATATACAAGTTAAGTAAAGAAGACTAATAGGCAATTACAATGCTACCCTTAATGAAGTAAGGGCCTTGTTTGGCTAGTCTTCTTAGTGTGGTCTTCAATTGAAGGATTGACCTTCAATGGACAAACACGTCCCTTTCTTGCATAGATGGCCCCCTAATCAATCTTGCATGCATGGCCTTCTTGCAAGCATAACCCTCCTTGCACAAAGTAGCCACTTGCACAAATAGCCATTTTTCGGCCTTGAATCACCCAAGCTTGCAATTGTAGCCACTTTAAGAGGCAAGTCTTGGGCCTTGGACTCTTGACTTCTTCTACCATGCTATCTCCCATATCTTGAAGGCCCTCCAATTACTCCATTTAAATGCTCCCAAAGCTTCATCCTCCATGAATCCACTTCCAACACAAATCCTTAGAGAAGTTTGAGTAGTTAAGCCATTTGGGCCATTTAGGCTCATATCAGATAATCAATGCATAACATTTTTCATTTTTCTCTTTATTTAAATACATTTCTCCTTCCTTTGATTCTAGTTTCACCAATTATTTCCAATCTTTTTGTAATTTTCTATTCAAGTACTCCAATTCTTTGTTTTTCCTTGCATTTTCCAATTTTCTTCTTTTCTTTTGAGTTTTTCATTAGGCATTTATTCATAAAACCACAATGCAATTCTTCACCTCCTCCAAAGTAGCATTTCACCCCAAACTTGGTTTTTAGCCTCAATTTCACAATTTTAGCGTTCAAAGAGGGAAAGGTTCAAACAAGGGAATTTCACAAAAAGTTAAAGGCTTGTAATATGTCAATCAAAGAAAAGGTTTCAATATCAAATGGGGTTAAGTAGTGATAATATTTGTGCAATGGTAGGCTAGAAAGGCTTAAAAAGGCTTTTTCAAAAATATAGGTGGGGAACAAGTAGTCAACCCACTAAACTAATGTGCAACGAGGTTTGGTCTTTCGAATGCTTACTTTCACACTTAACCGCGATTAGTCCAACATGACAATAAGTATAAACTAAAAAGTCAAAGTATGAGAATCCTCCAAGTTCACAAGTATTCAAGTAGCCACTTAAGTAGGATAAGTACATTTCAATCAACAAATCAAGTAAGTCACCCAACAATGAATCCATGAAGTGATATGTTATGCAAATGCAATGCAACGTAAGGCCTTTACACCCCTGGTATTGACACCTAATTTTCACCTCATAAGATGCGTATATTAATTTTTAAATTTCCCGAGTCAAAGACGGAGTAAGGATACTTCCTTTTAATTCTAAAATTTAAAAAATCCCGAGAAAATTGCAAAAATGACGTTTAATTATTATTTCCTAAAAAAACTGACAAATATAAGAAATATGAGTTATTTACTTTCATCCTGCTCCGTCTAGTCCGGGAAAATTGTTAATTTAAACAATGTATTAATTACGGCTCATTTTGACTGCATTTTTTCACATTTAAAATATTGCCCGGAACTATGTCAATATTGGGCTTGTTTTAAAGCTATTATTTTAAATTTACGAGTTTTGAATTTTAATTTTCCTAAATAATTATTTAACATAGTAAAATGAGTATTTATAATATATGGTTTAATCTGATTTAATTTAGGGAGGGGGTCTTGTTTGTTATTTTAAAAAATAGGGGTTTAATTTTTATTTTATTTTTTTTAAAAAGAAGGCGTATTCTTAATTCATTTTCACCTGACTCCCTCATCTCTTTCGTTGAGGCAAGCGATATTCTAGGATTTCCTTAACTGTGTCTAATTCATGGCGATTCAGGGTCATTTTTGGCCAATGTCTTGAGGGGTTTTACGCTTAATCATGATCACTCATGATTGCCAGGTTTATTTTCCTTCGAATTTCATTTTTTTTTCATACCTATTGGAATCATACTAGGATGTTACTCGAGTTTCCTATTCATTGTGGATGCCATGGGCAGGGCCTTGAGCCCTTAGCCATCTTGTGCACCATAATGCACTAAATTAGGGAAGCCTAGGGGAAATTTACTAGATGTTTTGTGGTTAAGGTACAAAGTTTGGGGATTTTATCCCCATTGTACTATTTGGTACAATTGTACCATTAGAATGGTACAAAATTGGTTGTATTCATACTATCCTAGTATTTCTAATTTTTATTGGATCTTTCGTGAATTTTAGGGTACAATTAGTTGTCACTTTTGTTGTCTTATCTATTTAAAATTTGAATTTTGGGATTAGATACAAAATTTAGGGGGTTTTGGGGGGGGGGGGGGGAATCTAGGGCTAGGTGTCCATTTTCCATTCCTAGGATTCCCTAAATTTGATAAGTCTGTAGATAGAAAGAAAAAGATGAAGAGAAGGATCCTTTTTTCGAAAATTAAAGAGCATAAGTCTAAAATCTAGGAGCTACACAAAAATCCTATAAACAGTCAAGAAAATACTATAAGAAATATAAATATTCAATCAAATATACCAATATATAGAAGAAGGAAAGTATAAGAAAGGCATTTTTTGAAGATAAAAAGGGGTTTTTGTTTGCTTGAAGTTGGAGTTTGAATCCTTCTTTGATCTTTAGCTTGCCCGTATAAGAGGTAAATCCTTTTTCAAACGTTATTTTACTTTCAGTTTTGAATATTTACTATTTTTAGCTTGCTTATAATGTGAAATGTTATAAACTATCAGTTCTTACTAATGATGATAGTTCTGTTCATGTTTTGACTATTTAATCTACAAAAAATGAGCTAAAAGCTAGTTTTTGTTACACTAAGTAGATTTTATAACTTGTTAAGCTTAAAAAATGAGAAGGAATGGCTTTAAAGGGAGGGATATAATGATTCTAGGATTTAGTTTAAGTTTAGAGGGTTATATTAGGTGGTTCTAGTTGACTATAATCAATGTTTGGAGTTTGATTATTATCATTTCCCAAATTCTGTGTCCTGAAGTTTGGATTTTGAAACTGTTTCAATAAAATAGTACTATGCAGTCACTATTTAGTAAACATGAAGTTGTTTAGATTCTAGAGACAGTGTTTGTGATTTATGACTTTACTTTGTGCTAACTTAGCCAAATCTGATTCTTATTAGCTATTTTGATTCATTTTAGTCATTTATTTTCTTTATGTGTGGAAACTATTTTAGCTTAACAAGTTTTTGCCTTTAAAATAAATTTTTGTGTTACTTGTTTCGTTGAATGAACTGCTTTTGAATATTGCCCATATACTGAGTGTATTTTAGTTTGACGATTGAAATTTGACATCTTGTTGCTATTTAAACTGTTAAAATATGATATAAAACTAGTGTTAAGTGTTCTGATAACTTGGTTTGTGAATAATGTATTGATAGTTCCGTGAAGATAACGTTAAGTTATATATAGGAGCTAACTCGTGAATTTGAAACTGTGAAAACTGTTTGTGTGTCTATACTGTCTTGAAAAAAAATAGAAACTAAGTAATCTTTTATGACTTATTAGCTTCTCTAAATAGTCTAATAAGGTTGAGAATGGCTTAGTATGTAGTTTGAAAGATTTTGAAATCATAAGAGTTGTTAATATGAGAATTGAGAACCTTTTGTGAAACTATAGAAAAACCAGAACTGTTTAGTTATTTGTTTGATTACAAACTTAGCATGAGACTGACTTCTTGGATCAAACTAGGCATTATTTGTAGAAATTAGGACATTTTGTGAGGTTCCAACTTGCATTCACTTTAAATGTTACACCCCGCACTTTCAGAGAAGCACTTATCAAATTTGAAATATAAGTACGTTGAGTTATGGTTAAGTAAAACCACTTTGGAATATAAGGAGCAAGCATTATTAAGTATATTTAATGAGTGAAGGATGTATATAAGGTATACCGGAAGGTTTTATAAGGAAATGAGTGGAAGAAATGGAGTAGTACGACTTTGGATAAAGGATGGGTAAGTTTCGTGTGAAAATTTTGATCCAACTTGAGGGAAGAATATCTCTTAGCATATGAAGTGTTTTGGAGTGAAACAAAAGCCTAAAATGAAGTTCGTCGAGTCTAGTTTCTAACACAACAAACGGCTGATCCTAAACCTCATTTTCTCGGAGTAGAGAATTATGGACGTTACAAGTTCAGCTGACAGAGCAGAAGAGCATGCTACAGTAACCACTACAGTGATCCCGACCCGAATTTGACCCCCTATATAAGGGAAAGATCTGATCCTAAACCTCATTTTCTCCATTTATTTTCCCCAAAAACACTTGAGAGACTCTAGAGAACATTGAGGGATCATTTGTGAGCGGATTAAAGTAGCGGAGTATTAATCGAGGCTCAGGTAACGTGTAGTTGCGCTTATAGTATTGTTTTGCGTCGGAGTTGGTTTGGATTCAACACAAAATATTAAAGGTCTTGTTTTCCTATTAAGGATAAGGTATGAATCTCTTTCTATTTTCATTAATACCGGTTTATTCTCGGAGACAAAGTCGTTAAATAATTGTATAGTAAGTTGGTTAGTTATGGAAGTTGGAAAACAGCGTGTGGGATGTTTTATGGCACATGTTGGTGTTGAAAGAGATGTTGTTAATGTTGGTATTGATGTTGTTGTTTTTGGTTGCTGAATTACGATTTTGGGCTAGGCATATAAACAGAGGAGATGCTGCCGAAATTTTGGCAGATTCTAGAAAGATTTATTTGAAGGCTTAGGATAAGTATATAACAATGGACCTAATTATAGTATGAATGATTTTTTTATGTAGATTGCGAGCCAGGAGATAAGTTGGAAAGTCAAGAAGCAAGATTCCAGGTATGGTAAGGTTAAACATTTCTTTTAAAAGGCATGATTCCTATGTTATGATTCCCTATATGATATCCATAAGATTCTTACTGCGAAATGTTTTAAGTCTATAATTCGTAATTCTTATGGTGACTCCAATTCTAGAGATTTCCAAAGCCCAAGTACTAGATATTTTCATAACATGATTGGGCATGCTAGGAAATTCTTGATTGTGTTCATGATAAGTGGCCTCATCCTATGTTTGTGATCATCAAAGGAGAGACATGAAAGTAATAATGATTATGACAGTGATGATGAGTATGATAGTGATGATGATTATGGTAGTGATAATGATTGCAATTCTAGAAAGGCCAAAGTTTAAAGCCTAGCATGTTTTCATGCTACTATTGAGCTTGTCACTTGATTACTGACTCCATTCATTATTGTTGATCTCACCTTATAATGATTGTTCCTTCAAGGTGAGATGTGCCAATGACGTTAGCTTCATAATGGAAATCGGAGGTATAACGACTTTACGTCACTCCGATGAATTTAGAAACGTGTTATCAAGGAATATTTTGTGAGACACGAATAGAGTGCTAATGAAGGATTCCTAATGAGGCATTTGATGCTAGAAGAGAGGATTATGATTATCTCAGGATTAGGTGAAGGTTTAGTTAAGTGGGAAGAAGTCTTAATGGCCCAGAAACGTGCTTATGAGTTTTATATAGCTATATAGGCGTTGACGGATAAGTGATGACCATAAGAAGCGCATAGAAGCTAGTAGGTAAAGAATGAGCACTAAAAGAATAAAAAGGGTTATAAAGGATATTTGGATCGGGCTACACGTAGCGTAGCACTTGCATTTGTATTGCACCGGATCGGGCTACACGTACCGTAGCACTTGCATTTGCATTGCACCGGATCGGGCTATAGTACCGTAGCACTTGCATTTGCATTGCACCGGATCGGGCTACACGCACCGTAGCACTTGCATTTTCATTTCACCAGATCGGGTTACACGTACCGTAGCACTTGCATTTGCGTTGCACCGGATCGGGCTAGACGTACCGTAGCATTTGCATTTGCGTTGCACCGGGTCGGGCTACACGTACCACTGGATCAAGCCGTACGTTCCTCAGCACTATTATATGGGATATGGATCGGGCCATACGTTCCTCGGCACTAGTATATGGGATATGGATCGGGTCGTACGTTCCTCGGCACTATTATATGGGATATAGATCAGGCCACACGTTCCTCGGCACTATGACCTATACTTGTCATACGCCCTCAGAGCCAATTTCAGTAAGCAGAAATGTACAGATATGTTCAGATTGTCACACCCTAATTTCCGTTAGGGCGTGATGGGCACCCGACCCTTATTCAGGGCCGAGCGAACCCACTGACTCACATAATACTCACAATCACGCTGACTCTCAAATCATGACACAAATACATAATGAAAATTTTTCGAACAATAATATGCTTTTGCCTTTCTTAATCAATGAAAATCGTAACATATAGAAACATACGTAACTTATAATACAATGCGTAATAACTCGTCGGCTTACATAGCCGCTTACATAACCGACATCTTATACCCACGACACTGTCTGCAAAGTCTCTAACATAGAACATGATACTATAACATAATACTTTGACTCGGCAGCACTCCGGAGCAACTGGAGCTCGCCAATCCCGCTGGAACATCTTCTACTAATGTCTTCAACTCATCTGGGTGTACACGCGCGGCATGAAACGCAACCCCGAAGAAAGGGGTCGAAGACGGAATATGTACTGAGTATGTAAAGCATGAAATACAATAAGCGGGATCATACTGAAATAGTGAGTACAGAAAATCATAAGACTTGCCTTTTGAAAACATTTGTCATGCATATACCTATATCGGTAAGTAAAATCTTATCATAATCATATTGTCATACCATCGTACATATATATACCGTGCCGGCCCTCTAGTGAGGGACTCGGTGAGCAAAATCATATCCCGTACATATATACCGTACCCGGCCCTCTAGTGAGGGACTCGGTGAGTAAATCATACCATAATCATGTCATCGTGCCATCAAATATATATATATATATATACCGTACCCGGCCTACAGTGAGGGACTCGGTGAAGCGTGTCCCGCCCCGCTAACAAGGGACTCGGTGTGCCATCCTGGCCGCCATCCCCATCATCACATCATCATATACATATATACATATATAGCGTACCCGGCCCTCTAATGAGGGACTCGGTGAACAATGCGAGAGGAATGTGCACGAATACGTATCCGGCCGGGACTCGGTGAAAGACATATTGAGCTTGCACGAGCGAGTAGTGAGAAACCATATGCACATAAATCATCATAGACTCAATGAAGTAGGTAGCCGACGTTCGAAAGTCAAAGTGGACATCATGTTAAGTTCTTTCAAAAACAAGTCGTTAGGACTATTCAAACGTAAACCTCGGGGCCCACGGATATGCATTAAACCAATCCGGCCCGTACATGAAAGTTAAAGTCATTACGTGTCATAGGATCATTTGTGAACGTATCAAAGCAATCCGGTTTCGTTTACGAAAATTACGGACGTTTTTAGACATAGGATCTTTAGGAACAAAATTCTTTATACCATGTTTGAATTCCAAGCATACATAAGACTTAAGAACCATATGAAGTATGTTACACCATGAAGCAAATAACAATCATATACATATTCGGAACGTAAGAGCGGAGTTACCCCAAGCACAAATCATGTCACACCTTAATTGCGTCTAAGACATGCCAAAGAAGGAAAGAGTAAGCCTTACATACCTTAGCCGCTTCCTAAGCTAATCCAACCTTAAGTCTCGACTTCTCATAATCTACAATAACGTCATTAGGTATCGATCATTAGCCATAAGCACTTAGGCATTCAATACCAAATTAACACTTTATCTACCGAAATTTATAAAGCATTTCCCCTATAAATTGGACATCCCGAGAATTTAACTCGGCCAAATCATTATCAACAATACCAACAAACATAATAACAATGTCAATATTCAATCCCAAATGCATTCTAACATTAATAATTCCTTTCTACACAATTCGGCAACATTTCATTTATATTCAAATAACTACATATGATCAATTCACTACCAATGCTCATATATTCGATTACTAATCCGCAACCATTCACACATGATTTAAGAACATTCCAAGCAATCCATACAATATTCAAAACGACTCAACCAATAGGCCACTCCACCCGAAACTTTCCAAATGCCATAAGAATAACAACAATACGTTTCTTTCTTTCAATTTCATCAAATACATCAACAACCACATTTTACAACATCATTCATGTAAATATAAGAAACCATATTACCATTATGCTAACTTCTACATTAGCTTACAAATGATCCCAATCTCAACTTGTATCATCCAACACCTTCATTTTCATTACATAATCCACAACACAACAACCAAATTACACTAAATAAAATTCGTTCATTCCTTGCCAAACAACATAACCTATTTTCGGCCACCACCACCAATCCACACCTTCCATGATTTTCATCCATTTTCACACATTACAACAACACCCAAACAAGCTATATAGAATTAATTCACTACTCCTATGCAACACACACACACACACGGCCTAAACACAACACACACGGCCCAACTTCAACTCAACATATTTCATGAGTTTTCATTCATTTCTTCACATCACAACATGCACAAACACCTATCAAACATATAGAGATGATTAATCTTACCTTCCACTTAACCTCTTCTTCGGCTAGAATTGGCAAATCGCGACAACAAGCTGTTTTCTTGTTCCAACAACTATTCCACGTCGACGAGAACCTTCCAATTGATATGAAAGCTAGAAGAAACAATTTTTTCTTGGAAAATTTGCATGGGGCTGGTTCGGCCAGCCCCCTCTTGGCCGTTCTCCTTCTTCTTTTTTTCTCTCCACATTTCTTGAAATTTCTAGGAGGTGGAATGGTAAAGATGACTAAGTTGTCATCTTATATTACCATATATTAGTAATACATGTGGCCTATGGCCCACCTCCTATGTGGCCAATTTTTTTCATGAAATAAAATTTCCAAAACTTCACTTTTGGCCCCAAATTTTTATGAAATGTCTAACTTCTCATAATTCATCTTTTGGTCCCATATTTCATGAAATACTAATTTCCATAATTCCAATTTTAACCCCAAATTTTCCTTAATATTTCCATCCAATGAAATCATAAACGACTTTGTGCCTTAAGACAAAATCGAAAAATAGCCTTGTCCATAACTCTTCGCAACCAACTTAAAATATTCCGACGTACAAAATGCGAGATATAACATCCTTCCCCCCTTTAGAACATTCGTCCTCGAATGTTCAACTGGTCGTATAGGGCCTTAAGGATCTCGAGGGGGGGTTCCCTTTACTATCATAACATGCAATCTCTTTTACCAACCATATTTCTCTTTCATCTCCTCCTCAGGTTCGCAAGTCATTTCCTGCCTGCTATTATTCCGCCACGGTGCCTTAACGGAAGCTACGTCTTTAGCACGTAGCCTTCTTGCCTTACAATTAGTGTAATAAGGTTCGGTGCATCTCGAGTTAAGTTCTTCCTTCTTGTCGAATCTGATTACGTTCTTCATGGGTGATATCTTCAAGCATACCCATTCACCAGTCCGGAATTCTAAATGTCGCTACCGATTGTCGTCATATGATTTCTGCCGTTTCTGAGCTACTAATAGTCGTTCCCTGCTTTGACCATTATCGGCTGATACAATTCTGAAAGAAGTTAACGTATAGACTCACCCTCCTTTTAGTGGCCGACTAGTTCTGAGCACTTGCTTGAATCGTCTTACAATTCTTCTTTACTCATCTTGTTACATTTTCAACACGTTGTATCATGTCATTACCTTATCTTTAATCCGAACTCTTCTATCACCCTTCACTCGGATCCTGCTCTCGACTTTCCCGTCATACGTGATTTTGCAATCTTTACCCGAATGTACGAAGGAGGCCAAATTATTCTATGAACTATTCTATGAACCGCCTCAACGAAGCTTCACTAATCCTTATGTCTTACTTTATCTTTACCTCTCTCCTCCTACCACCAGCGTCGGAATACATTTTGGTTCAACCATAAGCATGTCTTGTTCGTTCTCAGTACTAGTTCCACCTCGGTACTTTATTTCAAACCATCCTAACATCTTTCCTTAACGCACCTAGAGTATTATCACCGTATTGTTGTTACCGACCTTAAACTTTTCTCGTCAAGCATTTACTTGGTCTCACCTCCGATGTATAAATACTCATAGGTAACATGACTGCCCTTGCACGACCTGCATATTTAGTCTTAGTCACGATCGTTTCTTCTCCTGGCTCGTATTATTCCGCATCTTACTCCCGTGCTTGCATTTGCTAGGAGTCTACCTTATCATACTTCCTTTTCCCTGCTTTTCTTACTTTTTACCATAGGAAATTTTCTACTGCTAGCAACCACTCCATTGCCTACATTTTACTCTTTGATCCGGTATAGCCGTACCACCCTTCACAATATCTCCGTAAGCTACTTGTTACTTTCCTTTATCATATTCCCTCTCCAAGTCTCCATTTCTGGATATTTACAATTAATTCCCAGCGCCATCTCGATTATTACCTTGACCTCTACCCCTTTACTGCTAGCTTTTCGATCTCCCTAGCTTGTCTCCGCAAAGAGCTTTACCTGCGGCCCACACATTCGTATCCAGGACATTGTAGCGTCGATTTTTCTTCGTCTTACACTTGTATCTCTCTCCCTCGCTTCCCCCCTTTAGGGGTGTACTTATACTATCGCCCAATTTTACCTTGCCCTAAATCCATATTTCCAATCTCAATTAAGCGGTACCTTTATCCCGACATTTTAATTCCCTTGCCGTTCATTCACTCACTTTCTTTCCTTTCCAAATACCATTGTATTAACACTTTCCAAGCTTATCTTGTAGTGACAGCAACATCGGCCTGCCTTATAACATTTGCACTCTTTATATACTTCTACTCGAACCTCGTTACTCTGTCCGGTTAATGCCTTTCATATACCGCCACGGTGATTACCGGAATACATATATCCGCTGATCTAACCATGTACAGGATATCCTGTGCGTACCTATGTACACATATAGTCCCTACTATCTTGCTTACAAGATATCCCCATACATTATTCCGACTCACCTTAATCCTAGAAGCGTGATGCACTTCTTCCTCTTTACGGTCTAATCGCCCCATTCTGCGCGACCTTTTAGGGTTTCTGCCCACTCCCAGATTCTTAATTTGTCTTTAAGTCATTCTAACTCCTTATTTACTTCTTGCGTCTGAATTTGCAGAATTTTCGGAAAACTTCCCAGGGGGTCACCCATCCCAGGATTTCTCTCGCTTCAGCACGCTTAACTTTGAAACTTCGATGAAATACGATTTAACGCCGCATAATCGCGTCCACCTCACCGCATGACCTCCGTCACGTGATTTACCTTGTTCCTCTTATAGCATAATTACTACTTTACCCCTCCTTTGGTCCTCGGTATTCGCACTGTGGATATGATTACCTTTCGTTCTAGGCTTCAAAATCTCGATGGCGATGAACACACCCCGATCGCCGTTACTTATAAGTCCTCGATTACCGGCCTTTGGATTTTTGCTCTCATTTTACCTTGTTTCATCCTTGCAGTCTTTCATGTCACTTCGACCTCGGATCCTTATTATCTCACCGTTGCCTTATTTCCCGTTGCAATTCTTTTCCTTTGTCTTAATCGCACTATTACCTCTTTTGACTGTAAGCGCATCATAATTCGTCCCTGCTTATCGATTCGGTCAGTGCCTTAAACAACATTTCATCAAGATCTGCTAGCTTGAATCATCTCTTAGGATTACTAGACCTTTCCCAATTCTTTTCACCGTGTCGATATCGAACTTCTAATTATGGTTATCCCAATTCCGTAATTACCCTTTTTCCCGAAGTCGGTGCTACGCTCGTATCTTAGTCAAATTTTTTTTTCATTACTATTGGCACGACCCCGTTTCCAGACATATTACAAATCTATATCTCACTTTCACTTTATTTCTGAGAAAATTTCAGCAAAGTCTCCTCTGTAACTGTTACTATCTCAAAACCTGTACACAGGAGATACCAACAATGCCTCACAGGGCCAACATATATATATATATATACATATCGCATCATATCACGGCCTCACAGGGCTCCCAACATCATCGACAGTACAAAAATAATAAACATACCTTGTATGCCCAACTCAATCGGCACCTGTCACACTTTCTTGTTTACTTTCCCTTTTTGATCTCAACTTGTATTTCAATCGTACTTCCATATCTTACCCGACATGTATCTTTCGTACCGTTGCTTACCTGCGTGCTTCGTAGCTTCCAATATCGCGAATCGCCTTCTTCTATCGACGGCATTTTTCTGCTGAAATTGAAGGTTAGCGAAAGAAATCTCATTTCCTACGACTTGGCTCTACGGCACGATCTAAGATATCAAAGAAGAGTAACCATCCTAGATGCCCCGTAGCCTCCTGTTTATAAATGTGGCGCGCTTCACACCATAAACGGACTCTACCGGACACGACTTTGCGTACAACCCCCAAGACGAACCGCTCGATACCAATTTGTCACACACAATTTCCGTTAGGGCGTGATGGGCACCCGACCCTTATTCAGGGCCGAGCGAACCCACTGACTCACATAATACTCACAATCACGCTGACTCTCAAATCATGACACAAATACATAATGAAATTTTTTCGAACAATAATATGCTTTTGCCTTTCTCGAATCAATGAAAATCTGTAACATATAGAAACATACAGAGCTTATAATACAATGCGTAATAACTCGTCGGCTTACATAGCCGCTTACATAACCGACATCTTATACCCCGACAACGTATCCGCAAAGTCTCTAACACGGAACATGATACTATAACATAATACTTTGACTCGGCAAAGCACTCCGAGAGCAAGCGGAGCTCGCCAATCCACATTTGGAACATCTTCGCTAATGTCTTCAACTCATCCGGGTGTACTGCGCGGCATGAAACGCACCCCCCGAAGAAAGGGGTCGGTACGGAATATGTACCGAGTATGTAAAGCATGAAATACAATAAGCGGGATCATACTGAAATAGTGAGTACAGAAAATCATAAGACTTGCCTTTTGAAAACATTTGTCATGCATATACATATATCGGTAAGTAAAATCTTATCATAATCATATTGTCATACCATCGTACATATATATACCGTACCCGGCCCTCTAGTGAGGGACTCGGTGAGCAAAATCATATCACTGTACATATATACCGTACCCGGCCCTCTAGTGAGGGACTCGGTGAGTAAATCATACCATAATCATGTCATCATGCCATCAAATATATATATACATATATATATGAGGGACTATATATATATGTGAAGCGTGTCCCGGCCCCGCTAGCAAGGGACTCGGTGTGCCATCCTGGCCGCCATCCCCATCATCACATCATCATATACATATATACATATATAGCGTACCCGGCCCTCTAATGAGGGACTCGGTGAACAATGCAGAGGAATGTGCACGAATACGTGTACCCGGCCCGAGACTCGGTGAAAGACATATTGAGCTTGCACGAGCGAGTAGTGAGAAACCATATGCACATAAATCATCATAGACTCAATGAAGTAGGTAGCCGACGTTCGAAAGTCAAAGTGGACATCATGTTAAGTTCTTTCAAAAACAAGTCGTTAGGACTATTCAAACGTAAACCTCGGGGCCCACGGATATGCATTAAACCAATCCGGCCCGTACATGAAAGTTAAAGTCATTACGTGTCATAGGATCATTTGTGAACGTATCAAAGCAATCCGGTTTCGTTTACGAAAATTACGGACGTTTTTAGACATAGGATCTTTAGGAACAAAATTCTTTATACCATGTTTGAATTCCAAGCATACATAAGACTTAAGAACCATATGAAGTATGTTACACCATGAAGCAAATAACAATCATATACATATTCGGAACGTAAGAGCGGAGTTACCCCAAGCACAAATCATGTCACACCTTAATTGCGTCTAAGACATGCCAAAGAAGGAAAGAGTAAGCCTTACATACCTTAGCCGCTTCCTAAGCTAATCCAACCTTAAGTCTCGACTTCTCATAATCTACAATAACGTCATTAGGTATCGATCATTAGCCATAAGCACTTAGGCATTCAATACCAAATTAACACTTTATCTACCGAAATTTAAAGATTTCCCCTATAAATTGGACATCCCGAGAATTTAACTCGGCCAAATCATTATCAACAATACCAACAAACATAATAACAATGTCAATATTCAATCCCAAATGCATTCTAACATTAATAATTCCTTTCTACACAATTCGGCAACATTTCATTTATATTCAAATAACTACATACGATCAATTCACTACCAATGCTCATATATTCGATTACTAATCGCAACCATTCACACATGATTTAAGAACATTCCAAGCAATCCATACAATATTCAAAACGACTCAACCAATAGGCCACTCCACCCGAAACTTTCCAAATGCCATAAGAATAACAACAATACATTTCTTTCTTTCAATTTCATCAAATACATCAACAACCACCTTTTACAACATCATTCATGTAAATATAAGAAACCATATTACCATTATGCTAACTTCTACATTAGCTTACAAATGATCCCAATCTCAACTTGTATCATCCAACACCTTCATTTTCATTATATAATCCACAACACAACAACCAAATTACACTAAATAAAATTCGTTCATTCCTTGCCAAACAACATAACCTATTTTCGGCCACCATCACCAATCCACACCTTCCATGATTTTCATCCATTTTCACACATTACAACAACACCCAAACAAGCTATATAGAATTAATTCACTATCTCTATGCAACACACACTACACACGGCCTAAACACAACACACACGGCCCAACTTCAACTCAACATATTTCATGAGTTTTCATTCATTTCTTCACATCACAACATGCACAAACACCTATCAAACATATAGAGATGATTAAATCTTACCTTCCACTTAACCTCTTCATCGGCTAGAATTGGCAAATCGCGACAACAAGCGGTTTTCTTGTTCCAACAACTACTCCACGTCGACGAGGACCTTCCAATTGATATGAAAGCTAGAAGAAAAATAATTTTCTTGGAAAATTTTCATGGGGCTGGTTCGGCCAGCCCCCTCTTGGCCGTTCTCCTTCTTCTTTTTTTCTCTCCACATTTCTTGAAATTTCTAGGAGGTGGAATGGTAAAGATGACTAAGTTGTCATCTTATATTACCATATATTAGTAATACATGTGGCCTATGGCCCACCTCCTATGTGGCCAATTTTTTTCATGAAATAAAATTTTCAAAACTTCACTTTTGGCCCCAAATTTTTATGAAATGTCTAACTTCCCATAATTCATCTTTTGGTCCCATATTTCATGAAATACTAATTTCCATAATTTCACTTTTAACCCCAAATTTTCCTTAATATTTCCATCCAATGAAATCATAAACGACTTTGTGCCTTAAGACAAAATCAAAAAATAGCCTTGTCCATAACTCTTCGCAACCAACTTAAAATATTCCGACGTACAAAATGCGAGATATAACAGATAATCAGACATATAGATGCATTCAGTCAGTCAGCTTAGCTTATGAGTTCTAGACTTCCTTCATGACTATAAGGATTGTACGAAGGATACATATATGAGCACTGATCAGTTGGGTAGTTAGTACTAAGATGATAAGTAGATCAGAACCACAGTGTTGTACACAGATATAATTAAGCATACGAGGGTATCAAGAGACATGTACTATGTATGGAACGGGTTGCACGCCGTAACATATGTTCGGATAATGTTTTGGTAATAGGTTAACTAGAGCCTTGGTAAGGTATAAAGACCTAGTGGAGATTGTAAAAATATAAAGAGGTATGTATGTATATACGTATGCTAGATTTACATCGGTAACTC
>NW_026715958.1:0-18764 GCF_029784015.1 Lycium ferocissimum
GTACGGACACACGCTTTGCGCATCCGCCCGCTTAGGCCATCTACCAAATACTTTACGTTGCTCCTTTGTTCGAGTTTACATTTTTGTACAGCCTTTTTTTACCAATGCATATGTACATTCGTATTTTCGAGGTACGACGGGGCTCTGTCCCCGTCATATGTTTATGTTTTCGGTCCTAGAGGTCTGTAGACATGTGTTGTGGGTTCGGCATATGTTCTGTGAGTTTGTGTACGTTGGGGATTGTATATATATTTTGTGACGGCCTGATCGGCCTTCGTGCGCCATATTCACTTTTGTGCGTCATCTGTCGATAGACCTTAATTATTATATATGTTTATTTTGCCATTACGCTAATGCGGGATAAGGGTACGTATGAGTGTCCAACTCGGGCACGAGTCACGGCCTACGGGGTTGGGTCGTGACAAATACACAACCTAGCCTAACACCGAAAGCATCACAATAAATAACATAACCATCTGGCCCTTCAGGAAGAGTCAGAACTGGAGCTGTAGTCAACTTCTCTTTCAGCAGCTGGAAGCTTCGTTCACAAGCATCAGTCCACTGGAACTTAGCTGTCTTTTGAGTTAGCCTCGTTAGAGGCGCTGAGATTGAAGCAAACTTCTCCATAAATCTTCTGTAGTATCCTGCTAAACCTAGAAAGCTACGTACCTCAGTAGGCGTCGTAGGTCTAGGCCAATTCTTTACGGCCTCAATCTTCTGTGTATCCACCCGGATGCCATCAGCCCCAATAATATGCCCCAAGAATGCTACTGAAGTCAACCAGAATTCACATTTAGAGAACTTAGCATACAATTTCTGGTGCTGGAGCACCCTAAGTACTGTCCTCAGATGGTCCGCATGCTCCTCTTCTGATCGTGAATAGACCAGAATATCATCAATAAACACAATCACGAACATGTCTAGGAACGGCTTGAATACTCGGTTCATCAGGTCCATAAATACTGTTGGAGCATTAGCCAGCCCAAAAGACATCACCCTAAACTCATAGTGCCCGTATCGGGTCCTGAAGGCAGTCTTTGGAATATCTGCCACTCTTACCCGCACTGGTGGTAGCGACCGCAGTGTCTATCTTCGAGAAACATTTAGCACCTACGCAACTGGTCAAATAAATCATCAATCCTGGGGAGGGGATATCTATTCTTTATGGTCACCTTGTTCAGCTGCCTATAATCAATACACATCCGCAGCGACCCATCTTTCTTTCTCACGAACAATACTGGCGCTCCCCAAGGTGATGTGCTGGGCCTAATAAAGCCCTTCTCTAATAAATCCCTCAGCTGCTCCTTCAATTCTTTCAATTCTGCAGGTGCCATTCTGTAAGGAGGGATAGATATAGGCTGAGTATCTGGTAGTACATCTATAGTCAACTCTATCTCCCGTTCAGGAGGAAGGCCTAGAAGTTCATCTGGGAATACATCTGGAAATTCATTGACTAGCGGGACTGACTGAAGAGTCGATGTCTCTGCTCTCAAGTTGTGTACAAGCACCAGATGATAATAATAACCCTTTCTAACCATCTTCCTTGCCTTGAGGTATGAAATAAACTTAACCCTCGGCGATCTTTGTATTCCCTAGCCATTCTATAGTTGGCTCCCCTGGGAACTGAAACCGAACTACCTTGTTTCTACAATCAACGTTAGCATAGCAAGAGGCTAACCAATCCATACCCATAATAACATCAAACTCAGTCATATCTAACTCTATCAAATCTGCCAAAGTATGACGACTATATATATTCACCGAACACCTTTTATATACCTGCTTTGCTATAACAGAATCCTCTACCGGCGTAGCTACTTCAAACGGTTCAATCAATTCAGGTTTAATACCAATTCTACTAGAAACAAAGGGAGATATATATGATAAGATGGAGCCTGGATCTATCAATGCATATACGTCTCGAGAGAAAATCGATAATATACCTGTGACTACATTTGACGACGCCTCCTGATCCTTGTCTACTGGCCAAAGCATATAGGCGGTTCGAAGGACCGCTAGAACTGGAAGCCCCGCCACGACCTCTGCCACGGCCTGCTGGTATCGGCATACCCTACCCCATAGGGCGCATCGCTACAGAAGAAGATGAACCGAAGAATCGACCCGGCAAGAGGCCGGGTCGCACCACCTGGACTACCCCCATATGGACACTCTCTCATAATATGGCCTTGACGGCCGCAAGAAAAGCAAGCTCCAGTAGCAAGATGACATTCCCCCGGATGGCGCCTACCGCATCGAGAGCACTGAGGTATAGCTGGCCTCGTCTGACCTGATCCCCGGGACATCTGTGAACCCGAAGCCCTGGAGCTCTGACCGGCTCCTGAATACCCTATGCTATCAAATCTCCTACCCGAGAAGCGCCGGGCGCACTGCGTGGCCGGGCCGGGGGGAGGATATTCGCTATATCGCCGTTGAGGCCGCTCGCTTGAAACTCGCTAAAATAACCGGGGCCGATCTAGCCTCGGGCCGGCCCCCGTCATGATCTCTGTCGGCCGACGCCCTCGTGTCGATCTTCCATCCCCCGTGCATACGCACGTACCCGAGCAATATCTATCCCACGGCCGGGAAGCCATTACCATACAACTATTATCCAAATAATGATCCGCCCCCCTCGCATAATGATGCACCCTATCGGCCGTATGTCGCTTATGATAGTGGGCGCATGCGCAGCCAACGAATCAAACTCAAGACTATAATTTCGAACACTCCTTCCGTTCCGCTCAAATGCAAGAATCTATCCACTCGCTCGTCTCATCTCGGAGGAAGAAAATGGCTAAGAAAGGCCTCTACGAACTCATCCTATACTGCTGGAAGAGCATCCTCGCCCCTAGACAGCTCCCAGGACTCATACCAATTAACCGCTACATCACGTAACCGATACGAGGCCAACTCAACAGACTCAGTCTCGGAAGCTCTCATTATCCTCAATGTGCGCTGCATCTGCCGAATAAACTCCTGTGGATCCTCCGCGGGCTTTGACCCGTAGAACTCTGGGGGATTACAAGTTAAGAAATCACGGGCCCTCAAACTATCATGTCTGTCCGCATAGTCACCTCCTAACCCATGCTCGCGAGCCGCTCCCCGCCGCTAACCTCGGTCAACAACCGAACCGCATCTCTCATAGCCCTATCCTTCACCCCTGGCTGAGGAGCCGGAGGCTCGGGTGCTGGAACCTCGGGAGTCGGGTCGTTAGAACCCGTATTTCATGCATTGGAACAATCCGGATTAATGATGATAAGTTAAGGGCCAAAACTATTCCGGGATGCAAAGTCGAGACTTTTGGACTTTCGATTTTATTTTGAGACATAAGTGTGCATGAATTTGTTGGCATGGAACAATTAGGAAAATTTGGGACCACAATTGGAATAGATGAAAGTTGAAAAAGTCATCCATTTTCCATGGTTGGCCGTGTGAGTGGGATAAGGCCCCACACAATTTTTGTGTCAACTTTTAATTGGAACAACACTTTAATGTGGGCCAAGATCTTGTACAACTCTAGAGGGGAAATTAAAAGATGACCTCTAAGTCATCTTTAGTCATTTTAACACTTAGAAAAAAAAAAAAAAAAAAGAGGTGAAAAACACCACACAAAGGAGCTCTCGGCCAAGGAGCTTGGAAAGTCAACTTTCATTCAAGTCCTTCTAAAATCATTTCCTTGATGTAAACCCACTATATTGAGGTCCCTAAGTAGCTTGGAGGTGTCGTTGGAGCGATCAATCCTTTATTTTTCATCCTTGGAAACCCTAGGCTATTGGGAAGTTAAAGAGGAAAGGTAAGAATTCATTATGTTTTATGTGTTGTAGAGGTTGTATGTATGTTGTAGTATGCTAAAATGAAGGAAATTCATGAAATATGGCATGTTGAAGTGGAGGTGGTGAATGTAGTGTTGAGCCGTGTAAGTATGTGTGTGTTGTGTTGTGTTGTGTTGAAACTATGAATTAATGTCTAGTTAGCATATTATGATCATTGTAAGGTGAAGAACGATTGAGAATCATCCATATATGAATATGTGTAGTGTTGGTCGAAATGGGTCATATTATATGACAATGAACGAATTGATATCGCTTAATGTTTTAGTCGTCGTCGTTATGAATTCTATGTTGGAAATGAATGTTGAATGACTCAAATTGATTTTGTAATTGTTGCGGACTGATTTGGAGGTTATTGTATATTTAATGTAATTTGTATGTTGATGAGAATAACATTGTAGAATGTGAATTGTGGATGCAAATCATGAATTGAAAATAAGGAATGGGTTAAAGTGAGGTTCTCGGGTTTAGGGGCTGAATTCGGGTAGCTTGGAGAAATTGTTGGATTGTTTGAAATGTTGTATGAATTGCTTAGAATGTCTTTAAATATGGTTGGTATGGGTTCGGGTTAATATTTGAATGTATAAGTATCGATGTTGGCTTGAAGGTAAGCCGTTGAATTGAATTTTTGAATGTTGTCGAATGATGAAAAAGAGAGTTATTATTGTTGCATTGCCTTTCGGATTGGTTGTTGATGTTGCTAGGTTGGTTATTGTTGTTGTTGTTGATTGATTTGGCCGAGTTAAATTCTCGGGGTGGCCTATTTACGGGGGGAAATCTTTGCCCAAATTTCTGTAGAATTAAGGGCAAATTTGGAATTAAATGCCCAAAAAGTCTTTAGCTAATGTTTGGCATTTTATGACTTGTTTATAGATCGTGGGCAGCCCGAGATGTAGGTTGGACTTATCTTGAGTTTGGATTATATTGGAGAGCGTTTGAGGTATGTAAAGTAACCTTCTTTCCTTGGCATGCCTTAGTTAAAATAGGCTATGCCACGAACTTCGAGGAAACTCTATTCCCGCAATCCGAGCATGTCTATGATACGCATTTGTTTCTTGATATTCATATGTTGATGTGATGAAATATTGATCCTTATGTCCTTGGAACTACTAGTTTACCAAAGTTGCATGAAAGTTTGATTTCTAAAAGAATTTGTTCTTTAACGATTCGAAAACTACAAACGCCCATAACTTTCATAGAAAAGCTCGGATCGCTTTGAAATTCTCGTAGAAGCTTGTATGATCTAGAATGAGTATGTTTTCCATAGGCGGGCCCAGCTCGGGTCTACACCCGTCCGTGGGTCCCGCGATGCCCTTTATGTAATTTCGACAACTTTTGAAAGAATATGTTGTAATTATTATTCCGATTTCAAATATGACCGTGTTACTTATCTTTTGGATTTATGACAATGATTTTATGCATATGATTACTCACGACTCCGCTCGTGCATTCTTTATATCCTTGCCGAGTCCGGGCCGGGTTCGTTGTCGTGCGCATTATGATATACTCCGGTGTTATCTTGTGTTTATGGTTCACCGAGTCCCTCGCTCGAGGGCCGGGTTCCGCCCATATTTGGTGTTATCTTGTGTATGGCGTTATCGCTCGTGTTTGATGTGTGACGGGGATACGAGAGATTTGAAACTTTTACGGTGTTATCTTGTGTTATGGCGCCATCGACGGCGGGCGACCATATTTCGTTCCCTATGCATGATTAGTATTTTTAAAGTAACATTTTGATATTTTGGAAATGCATTTACTTTCCGTACATCTATTTCGATCATGACTCGTATTTG
The DNA here is from genome assembly GCF_029784015.1 of Lycium ferocissimum. Classification (NCBI taxonomy): domain Eukaryota; kingdom Viridiplantae; phylum Streptophyta; class Magnoliopsida; order Solanales; family Solanaceae; genus Lycium; species Lycium ferocissimum. Next base: position 5,621 of record NW_026715958.1, read on the forward strand.
TATACAACTTTTCTCGCTTTGCATACTCAATACATATTTAAAATCGACCCCTTTCTTCGGGGGTCGCGTTTCATGCCCGCAGTACTGACGCACGATTTGGTGATCCACCGTTTAGGACACCCTCTTCCGTGTTGGAGTGCTCCCTATTCCGGGAGCCATATTTTGGTATATATTCGTCCGTTGCATTTGTATACATTTGTTCGGGGGTACGGCGGGACCTGTCGTCCCGTCATATGATTCCGTTTGTCTGTTTAGAGGTCTGTGGACATGTATGTGGGTTAGGCCTATTCTGTACAGGTGTGTTTGTATATGTTGTGTTTGGGGCGATCCCATTCGCCGTGGCAGCCTTGTCGGCTTGCATTTGTATATGTTTTTGGGCCGTCGTGCCATTTTGTCACACCCCGACCTCACTAGGGTGTGATGGGCACCCGACTCTCCTCAGAGTCGAGCGAACCCTTAAGCATTCGCATAATAAAACCCGCCATTTCGAAAATTTCTTAAAACGTGAAACTTTTCAAACAACAATCGTTATCCGGAAATACAAACTCTTTTAACATTTACAATCTATTCGCACTTCCCGACACACTATCCACAGGACACTGTCTGCAAAGTCTCTAACATATGCTGAAAACCATGACACGAACACTTTGACTCGGCAACACTCCGAACTGAGGTGGAGCTCGCCAATCCCGCGGGGACAACTTCTAGCAAGTCTTTGCTTCATCTGGGTGTACTCGCGTGGCATGAAACGCGGCCCCCGAAGAAGGAGGGTCAGTACGGAATATGTACTGAGTATGTAAAGCAATACTAAAGCGTAAATCAGAAAAGTGCAACAGAAAGCGAGTTTAGGCTACCTGACATGAAGTAAATATTTAAATAAAATAGTCCCTTCGGATGGCCGCTTCCGGCCTAACAATAATGGTGGCCCCTTCGGGCATTGCCGCTTCCGGCATCATGATAATGAGGATAACAATAATAATAATAATAATAATAATAGTAGTAATAATAATAATATTAATCCCCTTCGGGTGTACCGGTTCCGACATACGTCTATCCTGGCCCCATCGGACATGCCGGTTCCGAATAAAATGATGGCCCCTTCGGGCATGCCGGCCCAACATACGTCTATCCCGGCCCCGTCGGACATGCGGCCCCGCATCCTAGCCCCCTTCGGGCATGTCACTCGCGGCATACGGCTACCCCGGCCCCATCGGGCATGCCACTCGCGACATAATACTAATCCTAGCCCCTTCGGGCATATTAATAATAGTAATAATAATAGTAAAATATCGCACCCCCTTCGGAGTGGTTTCTAAAAAGTTTTATAAAATATCACACTCCCTTCGGAGTGGTTTTGTACGCACCCCCTTCGGAGTGGTTTAGAAAAGCCTTAGAAAATAATATATCACACCCCTTCGGGGTGGTTTTAAAAAGCTTTAAATAATAAAATATCACACTCCCTTCGGAGTGGTTTTGAAAGGTTTTATAAATTATCACTTAATGGAGTCATCTATGAAGTTTCAAGGCAATTCGATCACATTCCTGCAAGTTACGGACGTTTGAACATTTTCCAACAAAATATAAAGATTCTAGTTCAATCGCACTGAATGAATAGTGCCCAATTTCAGAATCGACTTTCGATGAGCAGAATAACCCCGAGGCTCAAATTCAAGCCTAGTATACCTAGGACATGCCAAAAGAAGGAGAGGGATAGCTTCACATACCTTTCGGGCGTCTTATGCTCGTTCGATCTCGAATCCCGTTTCGCCCAGAATTTGCAAATGGTCATGTTTACCAATTGTCAATAGTAGACTTTTGCTTTCAAATCTTCCATTCTTCATTTGTTTACAAAAATTTGGGCAAGCATCTCCTCTCGTAAATACACCGTCCCGAGAATTATGGCTCGGCCCAAATCAACAATAACCAAACCAACAATCACAATGACAACATCCATAATCAATTCATAACGCATTCTAAGCAATTCGCGCAATATTTCAAGACAATCCAACAATATGCTATATGATCCGAAATCTTCCAACTTAATGAATACAACAATAATGCATTTCTTTCTTTCCAATTCTCATACTACGTCAACAATTCCATTCTTTTCCATATTAGCTTCATAAATATAAGAGAACACATTAGAGTCATATTAACTTTCAAAACAGCCTACAACCATTGAAACTTCAATTTGGATCATCAACCTTTATTTTTATCACATAATCCACAACAAACAACAACCAAATTGCTACATTAAATTACTTCACCAAGCTCCACCGAAAACAGCCCCTTACACGGCCAACTCCAACATACACAATCTCATGACTTTTATTCATTCTCTACACATTACAACATGCTCAAAACGTCCACAACAATACTAACCAAACACTAAATAAAATTTGTTCAACATGCCTTCACCAACAAGCATGCTCACGGCTTCACTACATATTCCATAGCTTCAAGAACTTCATTCATTTCTACATACCACAACATGCATATACACCTATAAAACGTTGAAAGAAGATTGAATCTCACCTCTTCCTCTTCTACTCTTTCTCTCGGCTAGGAGTAGTCATGGCAAGGGAGAGTGTTTTTCTTGCTTCAACAATTATTCCACGTCGACGAGGGCCTTCTAATTAGTAGGAAAACATGAAGAAAGAAATTCTCCATGATCACCTCAAGGGGGGCTGGTTCGGCTGCCCCTTGTCCGTCCTTGCTTCTCTCCTTTTTCTTGTTCTTTCTTATTCTTTCTCTCTTGTTTCTTCCATGATGAACACTCCCCTCTTATATATATATATATAAATATCACATGACCATGCACATGCCTCATCTTTATTTCCAATTTCTCTAGAGTTTTCTTGATTTTTCTTTCTTTTTCTTGAAACTAATCCACCTTATAATTTAGCACATGGAAATTAATTAACTAAATGGGCTTGGCCATGTAGTTGGCCGGCCACCCCATCTCTTTTGGGCCTAATTTTCCTCTTATTCCTTTAAGCCCAATCGGTGGAAATTCTTGTCTTGTAATTCCCGAAACAAATTTCCAAAATTCCAATTTTGCCCTTGGCCTTTCTCCGTATTTCCACACCATTACTTTTCATGAACAACACACGTATGTCTTAATTCCAACCAACATATAACCTTATTCTTTACAAATCGAAATTATTTCGCATTTTCCGAATATGCAAAAATGCCGGATGTAACATCCTTCCCCCCTTTTGAACATTCGTCCTCGAATGTTCGACTAGCCTCACGGGCTCTCATAAGCATCTCGGGGGAGCTCCCTTTTTATAGCTATTGCTGTCCTTCACATTATCTTTTAGGCCATCCAATACCATCCCCTTGTCATACTTTTTTTTCTTTCTTCGTACACCTCCATCTTCTAGTGTTCTATCACTCGATGTTTTTGCAAGGCTTCTCACACTGCCTCAAACACCATCCTGATTCTTATACACTTGTTGTTGGTTTTCCCGACCTTATTAACTTACTTCAATAAAGGGCCTCATTTGTAGTCCAAATGTCCATGTCGAACACATTGCCGTGTCAACTATTTCTATCTCATCCTTACATTTCTCTCACCCGCTCCCCCCCTTTTTAGGGGCTCCTTGCACGCCAACAGTCTTCACGTTGGGACACACGTGCCCATTAATTCAATCACAATGGGGCGTCATACGCATTCATAGGTATACGGTATATACATAATTATCATCAACTAATCCACAAAATGCTTCCAAACGCAGTTCAAGCTTATCCTAATTCCAAGGCCATAGCGTACTTTCTGTCTCTTCTCTAATCTCGCCTGTCGCGTGTTGGGTGGCTCCTTTTACAGCCTCCAACCATCTTGTACATTCTAATTTCTCATTGTCTCTTGGATCAATATTTGCGAAAATTTGGCATACTTCCTGGGGGTCACCCATCATGAAATTGCTCCCACCGAGCACGCTTAACCCCGAAACTTTGGTGGGGTTTGGTGCCTTAATGCCGATATAATCGCGCCTACTTCCTCATATGCCCTTTACCACGTAACTGGAGCCGATCAAGGTTTCCGCAGATTCCGAGGCGTGTTCGCAACACGTCTTTTCTCTTGCAATTACCGTCTTGCCCTTTTTGATTCTTAATGTTCACCTTCGCTTCCATTCTCCCAACTTGCATTTCAGTAATACTTCAATAGTCTTACCTCATCCAGCATGCCTCATCCGCACCGTTGTTTACCACTGTACTTTGTAACGGTTGATGTCATAGGTCGCTTTCTTTTATCGACGTCGTCCTTCGTACTCGAAATAAAAAGTTAGTACAAGGGACTTCATACCCTATGACTGGGCTCTATCGCACGATCTTAAATATGAAAGAAGGTCAACAATTCTTAGATATGAAAGAAGGTCAACGATCCCTAGATGCCCCGTAGCCTCTTGTTTATAAGTGTGGCGCGCAACACACCATAAACAAGACTCTACCGGACACGACTTTGCAGACAACCCCTAGGACAGACCTGCTCTGATACCACTTTGTCACACCCCGACCTCACTAGGGTGTGATGGGCACCCGACTCTCCTCAGAGTCGAGCGAACCCTTAAACATTCGCATAATAAAACCTGCCATTTCGAAAATTTCTTAAAACGTGAAACTTTTCAAACAACAATCGTTATCTGGAAATACAAACTCTTTTAACATTTACAATCTATTCGCACTTCCCGACACACTATCCACGGGACAACGGCCCGCAAAGTCTCTAACATATGCCGAAAACCATGACACGAACACTTTGACTCGGCAACACTCCGAACCGAGGCGGAGCTCGCCAATCCCGCGGGGACAACTTCTAGCAAGTCTTTGCTTCATCCGGTGTGTACCGCGTGGCATGAAACGCCCCCCGAAGAAGGAGGGTCGCACGGAATATGTACCGAGTATGTAAAGCACTACTAAAGCGTAAATCGAAAAGTGCAACGTAAAGCGAGTTTAGGCTACCCGATACGAAGTAAATATTTAAATAAAATAGTCCCTTCGGATGGCCGCTTCCGGCCTAACAACAATGGTGGCCCCTTCGGGCATTGCCGCTTCCGGCATCATGATAATGAGGATAACAATAATAATAATAATAATAATAATAATAGTAATAATAATAATATTAATCCCCTTCGGGTGTACCGGTTCCGACATACGTCTATCCGGCCCCATCGGACATCTCGGTTCCGAATAAAATGATGGCCCCGCCGGGCATGCCGGCCCAACATACGTCTATCCCGGCCCCGTCGGACATGCCGGCCCCGGCATCCCAGCCCCTTCGGGCATGTCACTCGCGGCATACGGCTACCCCGGCCCCATCGGGCATGCCACTCGCGACATAATACTAATCCCCCCCCTTCGGGCATATTAATAATAGTAATAATAATAGTAAAATATCGCACCCCCTTCGGAGTGGTTTCTAAAAAGTTTTATAAAATATCACACTCCCTTCGGAGTGGTTTTGTACGCACCCCCTTCGGAGTGGTTTTAGAAAAGCCTTAGAAAATAATATATCACACCCCCTTCGGGGTGGTTTTAAGAAAGCTTTAAATAATAAAATATCACACTCCCTTCGGAGTGGTTTTGAAAGGTTTTATAAATTATCACTTAATGGAGTCATCTATGAAGTTTCAAGGCAATTCGATCACATTCCTGCAAGTTACGGACGTTTGAACATTTTCCAACAAAATATAAAGATTCTAGTTCAATCGCACTGAATGAATAGTGCCCAATTTCAGAATCGACTTTCGATGAGCGAGTAATAACCCCGAGGCTCAAATTCAAGCCTAGTATACCTAGGACATGCCAAAAGAAGGAGAGGGATAGCTTCACATACCTTTCGGGCGTCTTATGCTCGTTCGATCTCGAATCCCGTTTCGCCCCTTAATTTGCAAATGGTCATGTTTACCAATTGTCAATAGTAGACTTTTGCTTTCAAATCTTCCATTCTTCATTTGTTTACAAAAATTTGAAAGCATCTCTTCCGTAAATACACCGTCCCGAGAATTATGGCTCGGCCCAAATCAACAATAACCAAACCAACAATCACAATGACAACATCCATAATCAATTCATAACGCATTCTAAGCAATTCGCGCAATATTTCAAGACAATCCAACAATATGCTATATGATCCGAAATCTTCCAACTTAATGAATACAACAATAATGCATTTCTTTCTTTCCAATTCTCATACTACGTCAACAATTCCATTCTTTTCCATATTAGCTTCATAAATATAAGAGAACACATTAGAGTCATATTAACTTTCAAAACAGCCTACAACCATTGAAACTTCAATTTGGATCATCAACCTTTATTTTTATCACATAATCCACAACAAACAACAACCAAATTGCTACATTAAATTACTTCACCAAGCTCCACCGAAAACAGCCCCTTACACGGCCAACTCCAACATACACAAACTTTTATTCATTCTCTACACATTACAACATGCTCAAAACGTCCACAACAATACTAACCAAACACTAAATAAAATTTGTTCAACATGCCTTCACCAACAAGCATGCTCACGGCTTCACTACATATTCCATAGCTTCAAGAACTTCATTCATTTCTACATACCACAACATGCATATACACTATAAAACGTTGAAAGAAGATTGAATCTCACCTCTTCCTCTTCTACTCTTTCTCTCGGCTAGGAGTAGTCATGGCAAGGGAGAGTGTTTTTCTTGCTTCAACAATTATTCCACGTCGACGAGGGCCTTCTAATTAGTAGGAAAACATGAAGAAAGAAATTCTCCATGATCACCTCAAGGGGCCTGGTTCGGCCAGCCCCTTGTCCGTCCTTGCTTCTCTCCTTTTTCTTGTTCTTTCTTATTCTTTCTCTCTTGTTTCTTCCATGATGAACACTCCCTCTCTTATATATATATATAAATATCACATGACCATGCACATGCCTCATCTTTATTTCCAATTTCTCTAGAGTTTTCTTGATTTTTCTTTCTTTTTCTTGAAACTAATCCACCTTATAATTTAGCACATGGAAATTAATTAACTAAATGGGCTTGGCCATGTAGTTGGCCGGCCACCCCATCTCTTTTGGGCCTAATTTTCCTCTTATTCCTTTAAGCCCAATCGGTGGAAATTCTTGTCTTGTAATTCCCGAAACAAATTTCCAAAATTCCAATTTTGCCCTTGGCCTTTCTCCGTATTTCCACACCATTACTTTTCATGAACAACACACGTATGTCTTAATTCCAACCAACATATAACCTTATTCTTTACAAATCGAAATTATTTCGCATTTTCCGAATATGCAAAAATGCCGGATGTAACACATTTGATAGCCTTGTCGGCTTTGTTATATACATGGTTGCATTTGAAATATGTTTGCGACAGTTTGATATAATTTGAGATAGTGTTTGATATTCGTATATATATAAGCCATCCGTGTGTGGGCGTTTGAGGTGTGTTTGGGTGCCCAGATCGGGCACTAGTCACGGCCTACGGGGTTAGGTCGTGACAGAAGTGGTATCAGAGCGGTTCGTCCGCGGAATGTCCACAGACTGTGTCTAGTAGAGTCTTGTTTATCGGTGTGTTGTGCACCACATCGATAAACAGGAGGCTATAGGACATTTAGGATGCTGTCTTTCTTTCTGATCTTAGATCGTGCGATAGAGCTGTGTTATCAGGATGACTCTTTCTGACGAAATGTTCGTTTTCCAGCAATGCCTCCGAGGAAGGCCACGGTGCCGAAGGGCAAGTCTACGGCGGCGTGGTGAGACCGGCCGAGCCCGGGTGACTACTAGGCTCGTGCCCGCATTGAGCCGGATATCGTGCCTCCGACGCTGGTTCGCCACGCCGCCGTGTCGGAGGAATTTAGAGCGGCCCACCGCCGCAAGACCGGGGCGGCTCCACCGCCGCCCTCCCGCGGTTTCGATACACATCGTACCTCCGGCTCCCCGGCCGGGGGGCGGATGATGGGACCCTACGAGAGTGCGATGCGGTTGTTGACTCGGTTGGTGCGAGCGGTCCCCGCACAGGAGCGGGGGAGGATCGTGGGTACAGCGCGATAGTCACGGGCCCGTGATTTCTTACTTTGTGGGCCACCGCAGTTCTTCCGGGTCAAAGCCCGCGGTAGGACCCTCATGAGTTCATCCGACGGATGCAGCGTGCCTGCGGTTGATTAGTGCTTCCGAGACAGAGTCGGTTGAGATGGGCGTCACACCGGTTGCACGATGTGGCCGGCGAACCTGGTATGAGTCGCGGATGCTGTCCCGCAGGCGAGGGTGCCCTCCGGCCCGTATGGGGCGAGTTTACGCAGGCCTTCTTGGCCCATTTTCTGCCTCCGAGGCACGCGAGCCAGTGACGTATTCCCGCTCGTTAAAGGCAGAGGCGGGTACCGTTCGGGAGTACGATGCCGATTCCGATTCGCCGGCAAGATACGCGCCACATATGTTGCCGACATGACCGACCGGATGCATCGATATATAGTGGGGGGGACCGCATTTTTGTTGATAGCCGCTATCGATGGCGGGCCCGTAGTATGGATATGTGCCGTATACGTGCCCACGCCTGTGGCATGGAGGACGTACGCAGAGGCGCCACCGATAGGGTTGATGATAGGGGGCCAGCCCAAGAGGGCTAGATCGTCCGGATATTCGGGGATTTCCGAGGGCGAGCAACCTCATCGCCAGCAGAAAGGCAGATATCCTCCCCGGCCGGCCACGGGTACACCCCCGTTTACCCACAGGAGATCCGAGGGTGCCGGAGTTATTCAAAAGGTGCCGGCAGCTCCGTGTTTTCGTGCTCCGCGCTGGACGAGGCTCCGCGGTCGAGATGAGACCACCGTACCTCCGTGTTCCCACTGTGGGAGACAGCACCCTGGAGAGTGCTTTCATGCCACGTGTGCGTGTTTTACTTGCGGCCGTCAGGGCCATCTGATGAGAGATTGTCCGGTTAGAGGTGGTGCGCAGCGACACGGCCGCCTCACCGGGTCGGCCGGTGGTTCATCTTCATCCTCGATGTCCTGGCGCGCCCGCGGGGCGAGGCATGCCGTGTCGCCGGGCCGAGGCAGGGGTCGTGGTGGAGGTCCCGGTTCTAACGGTCCTTCGAACCGCATTTATGCATTAGCCACCGACAGACCGCAGGAGGCGTCGCCTAATGTCGTCGGGTATATTACATCGGTTTCCTCTCGAGATGTGTATGCACCGATTGATCCCGGTTCTACATTATCATATATTTCTCCCCTTGTTGCTAATAAAATTGGGATAGAATCCGAGCCGATAGAGCCCTTTCGAGGTAGCTACACCGAGGGGGATTCTATTACCGTCACACCCCGACTTTGCTAGGGTGTGATGGGCACCCGACCCGCGTATGGAGCCGAGCGAACCCGCTAACTCTTATTACACATATGAACTCTTTGGATTCTTCGCACAAAATGAAGTAAAATACATAGCAAATTTTTTTTTCAAAATCTTTTCGTCATTTCTCAAAGTAAATACGATTGAAAATATGAGGGCTCCGTCTAATAAAACGCGTCAACCGGAGAAACTCTTTTAAGGTCGACACCTTAGACCCACGACTCGCGTACGCAAAGTCTCTAATTGTAATCGAGATATCATAGCACGTGTGCGCCGACTCACACACTCCGCAGCAAACGGAGTTCGCCAACTTCGCTGAAACATCTCCTATGCTAACTTTGCGTCGTCTGGGTGTACCTGCGCGGCATGAAACGCAGCCCCCGAAGAAGAGGGGTCAGTACGAACATTGTACTGAGTGTGTAAGGCATGAATAATAACATGGTAAGAAATGTACACGTGAACAATAACCGCATAGAAACATAGAACATATCATGTCAAGCTGTGACCTGTACATAGGAATCATATATTGCATGGAGAGCATAGAACATATCATAGGATAGCAGAGTAACCTGTGCATATGAGTGCCCCTGGGGCGGATGCCATGCATGCTTATTTGGTCATATCAGGTCATAGTGCCGCACGAGACGGCTGCCCACATAGCGCCGAATACTCCCGCTCGGGCCCATAAGTCCCGCGTCCGGCATCCCGCGTCCGGATGATAAGCCGGTCGATCAGTGGCAATGAAACATAGTTTCCTTCCCGGTTTCCAAGTATTCGAGTATCCCATCCCCCCAACCCATGTTCATATTTAGCATGCAAGAGAGCCCAAGGAAATCATGTACTTATCGGAGTGACGTAAGGTCGGAAACCTCCGATCGCATTAGCGGGATAATCATGGTCGCTTTGTCTCACCTTGAAGGAACGATAATCATAAGGTGAGACTATCAACATAGAACATATCATAGCATATCGGGTCATAGGCATAGCATATCTGACATCATCATTGTCATCATAGAATCCTTGTCATCATAGAGTCATAGTCATCATAGAACCATAGCCATCATAGAACCATAGTCCCCATAGAATCATAGACATCATAGAATCATAGCCATCATAGTCATCATAGGATCATAGTCGTCGCAGGATCATAGGCATCATAGATTCATAGTAGTCGCAGGATCATAGGCATCATAGATTCATAGTCATCATAGGATTATAGTCATTGTTTAGGTCATAAAAACTGTCAATATTGTGAAACTTAGTTTTTTTTTAAAGAAAAGTGTATATTTTGGAAAACACTTGTAACTTTTAGTAAAGAAAATCATACCTTGGGGTCGAGGGTTTAGTTAAAACAACTTTTATTGAGTAGTCGGAAGGATGTCCATAAGTGTTCTTAGCTATAGAATGGACAATAAGCCCAATAGGACAACGGGAGGGAATGGGAATAGTGGGCCCACCTCGAGTCAAATGAGGCGGCGTACATAATTTACGTATAAAACGTTTCGTGACATGACTTATGAGAGTCTTAGGGCATACGGGTCTTATTCCGCAAGTTCTAGATGTTTAGACCCTTCTTTCAACTATTCATGAACATTTGATTCAATTTTACTAAATGAATAGTAATCAAATTTCAATCTCGGATTTCTAGGATCAGAGTAATCCCCGAGACACGTATTCAAGCCTATTACATCTAAGACATTCCATAGAAAGAAGGGGTAAGCCTTACATACCTTTTTCGCTTCTCGTGCGACTCCAAATTCAAGTTCCAAATCCGCCAAAATCTACAAATTGGTCACATTTACCAAACCTTAGTTAGGGGCATTTATGAGTTGATTTTTCAAAGTAACACTTGTCACAAAATTTCGGCAGCATTTCCCCTATAAATACTCCATCCCACCAAGTTCAACTTGGCTAATTTCAATCAACAACAATCCGGGAATTCAACCCGGCCAAACCAACAACAATACGAACAATAACATCTCCAAACATATTCAATTCAATTCAATAACATCTCATTCACCTTCAAGTAAGCTACGTATATTCAAACTCACATTATTGATCATTCGTTCACTATTATTCCGAGGCCTTTCAAACACGATTTAAGAACATTTCAAGTAATCCATACAATATTCGAAACATTGAAAATCACATACCACTTCACCCGAAAACTACCAAACCCGAGAACACAACCCAATACATTTCTTTCTTTCAACTTCATAAACTATATCAACAATCTCATATGTTAGCAACCTTATTTCCATAAATTCAAGAAACACATTGAAATCACACTAAGCTTCGAATCAGCCCATACAATTCTATCTTCAATTTGGATCATTAAGCCTTCATTTCATCACATAATCCATAACGACGACAAGCGAAATACTAAATAAAATTTATTCATCTCTTCCACATAAAACAGCCCACTTCCGGCCATAACTCCAACACACTCAACTTCATGAATTTCATTTGTTTTCTACACATTACAACAACACATAAACATGTTGAATACAATCGATTCATCACTCCAATACAATCCTTCATGCACACGGTTAAACACACACATACACGACTATACTCCAACATCATCCTACTTTCAAGAACTTCATTCATTTACACACTCTACAACATCCACAATTCTTGTATAACATATGAAAACAAGGATTAAACCTTACCTTTCCTTCCATGTCTCTCTCGGCTAGCTTCCCTTTTTGCAAGAAAGAGTATTTTCCATGCTTCTACAATCACTCCATGTTGTAGAGAACCCTTCAACTAGTAGGAAAAACTTGAAGAAACAAAATTTTCTTGAAAAACTCTCATGGCTGGTTCGGCCCAGCCCCTTGGTCGATTTCTCCTTCTTTCTTTTCTTTCTCTTGATTTCTCTAGAAATTGAAATGATGAATTTTTTTGGCTTCCTTTGCAAGCCTTGCTTATATATATATATATATATATATATAAGTATGGAACATGACCATGCACACCATGCACATGGCCGGCCACACCCCTCTTTTTTTTCTCCAAATTTCTAGATTTTTCTCTTACTTATTAAAAGATGACTACTAATTTGGGCTTGGTCATCTTTGTCCATAATTAAATTGGGCTTGGTCCATACATATATATATACATTTAGCCCACAAATATATGATGTACACTTATGCCATTTCATGAAATTATTTCCAATTCCAAGTTTGCCCTTAAATTTCCATGACAATAATATTTTAAAAACGACTTGCGCATTGCCGCAAAACCGGAAAATGACCTTGCCCCCAACTTCCCGCAATATTCCAACGTATAAAAATGCGGGATATAACAATTACAGCCAGTCAGATTTATAGAGATTGTTCAGTGATTATCTGTGGCCGCTGTACTCAGGCTGATTTAGTAGAGTTAGATATGACTGAGTTTGACGTGATTATGGGTATGGATTGGCTAGCTTCTTGTTATGCTAATGTTGATTGTCAAAAGAAGATAGTCCATTTCCGATTTCTAGGGGAACCGCTATAGAATGGGCGAGGTAATACAAAGATCGCCGAGGGGTAAGTTTATTTCATACCTCAAGGCAAGAAAAATGATCGAAAAGGGTATATTTATCATCCGGTCCGTGTTCATGATTTAGAGCGGAAGGCACGATTCTTCGGTGATCCCGGTGGTTAATGAATTCGTAGATGTATTTCCGGATGAGCTTCCAGGTCTTCCTCCCGGCCCGGAAAGTAGAGTTTGCTATTAGTTGTTTGCCGGACTCTCGGCCTATCTATTCCCCGTGCGGAATATTTCTGAAATTGAAAGAATTAAAGCATTTGAGAGATTTATTA
>NW_026715959.1:0-54238 GCF_029784015.1 Lycium ferocissimum
GTTACATTCCGTATTTTGTACCTCGGTGGTGTCGAGCAAGTTGACACGAGTCGCGTATGGAAAATTGTGGAAGCGGGAATATTAAGAAAGGTCGGGGTAAAATGGTAAATTTGCAAAACACCTCATGGAAATACTGGGAGAAAGTTGCTAGGGGCAAATTCGGGAACTACAAAAATATTTTTCATGAAAAGCATTTAAAAGGTACCCCTAGAAATTTCATGAAAGTGGCCACTTGGCCTACGGACCCCACTTTCAATATGTGGCAACAAATAAAAGCGAGCCAAGCTTAGGGGTTATATGTTTAATTATTATTGGAAGGGAATATACATATAAAAGCGGAGACGACGACGGTCATCTTATAATTCTCTAGAGTTTTCAAGAGCAAGAAACAAAAGAAAAGAGAGGAGAGAAAACTTGGCCATTCGGCCTAGCCAAAAAAAAAAGGAGAAAAACCGAAAAAAAAAAAAAGGAAAGAGAAAGGAGAGAATTCACAACTTGTTTTTCATAGCCAAACAATCCTTCTCAAGAAAGTTCCTAGTGAAGGAGGATTTTTGCGAGTTAAGAAGAACTCATATTTATACGAGTTGTTAACTTGAGTCAAGTGAAGAGTTTGAGGAAAAGGTAAGATTTAATCCCTCTTTGTATGTTTGGCGAGTGTTTATGCATGTTGTGGAGTATGAAAATGGATGAAATTCATGTGGTGGAAGTGTGAGTGTGTGGCCGAATATGCATAGGTATGGTAGAATCATGTTTTAATTATTTTATCGAGTGTTTGGTGTGTTGGTTGTTGTAGAATGTTATGGAAAATATGGAAGTCCATGAAAAACGTGTGGGTATACGAATTCAAGTAGTGGAAGGTGTAGTGAATTGATTTTATTTAGAATGGAAATTGTTGTTATGATGATTCTATGATGTTAGAATAAAGATTCGATGGGTTGGAAGAATGAAAATTGGTTGTCATGGATTGAATTTGAAAGGAAAAAAATTGTTGTTGTTGTTTCATAAATTGGAAGATATGGGTAAGTAGTATATTGATGGTATTGTTGGAATATCATCAAATTAAATTGTATTAAGTTATATTGAATTGTATGGAATTGTATTGAATTGCTTTGAAAAGAATTGAATTGAGTTGAAATGAATTATGGCTTGTCAAGATGAATTAGTAAGTAGAAAACGCGTTGGAATGGTCTACAGTATATATGAGGATTTTGGATTGAATATGGAAATTGTTGGAATTGTTGAATATTGGATATATATAGCTTGAAATGCTCTTGGTTTATGTTTGAATGATCTTAAATTAGTAGGTGAATATGAACATATTGACATTGGAGAGTAAGCGTAAAGTTGGATTTGGAGTTGTTGGATTATTTGGAAAATAAGACTAATTGCGCTAGAATGCGTCTTTAGTCGATTGTTGATGTTGTTTATATTATTGTTGGTATGGTTGTTGTTGTTTTGGCCGAGTATGAATCTCGGGGGTGTTATACGTATAGGGGAGGTGCCGCCGAAATTTCGGTAGCCAAGTATCATTTTAAGAATTCAACAAGACTAATCAATTGGTAAACATGACCAATTTGTAGATTTTGACGAACTCGAGCTTGAGTTTGGAGACGTGAGCATAAGGCGTAAAAGGTATGTGAAGCCTACCTCTCCTTCATTTGGCATGTCTTAGTTAGTATAAGTTGAAATCCGACCCTCGGGAAAAGTCCTACCCCTCGGAAACGACACCTAAATTTATTCACTATTCATTCAGTAGAATTGAACCCATAACTTGTGCTTTAAGGTAAAATGATGTTCAAACGTCCGAAACCTTTGGAAATGAAATCGAAATGTCTTGAAACCTTCGTGGATGACCCAATGGGACATAATGACCGTGTTTTTATGTTTGTCACCCGAGTCTCGATAAACGTGCATATCGGTTTCCGTTACTTCTTTCATAGAAACTTTATAATCTTATTTTATGTTTTCTTATGGTGTTGCTATTCATTGATAGTCTCGCCTTATAATGATTGTTCCTTCAAGGTGAGACGAAGTGACCGTAGTTATTCCATAAGGTAATCGGGGGCTACCGACCTTACGTCACCCCGATAGACACATGACTTTCTTTGGGTTCTCATGCGTCGCTATATGATATGTATATGACATGTATATGATATATATATGAAAATGGGGAATTTTGGGGAATGGATACATGTTGCGCTATACACGCATTGCCACCGGTCACCGGGCGTAATTCCATCCCGACGCGGATGCCGGACGCGGGGACACATGTGGGAAGCCGACGTATTTCGGCGACATGACTTGTTATTTTCACATGTATATGACACGAAATGTTTTGAACAAAAGTATATAATAAGCAAGCATGACATCCGCACGAAGGCACTTACGGTGCACAGATTATCCTTTATATACCGTCATATGATCTTCTGTCCCACATGTTATTGCTCATATGTTACATGCTTCATTGTATTATTTCCATGGCTTACATACTCAGTACACTTTGCTCGTACCGACCCCTTTTCTTCGGGGGGCGTCTGCTCTCATGCCACGTGTGTCGACAAAGTTGACGGGCTCGACTCCTAGGAGCTTTCCCAGCTGTACATCGAGAGGCGCTCCAGTCGTTCCGGAGCTTCTATTTGGGTACTACTCTTATGTATATATAAACTCAAGAAGTCGCTACTTGTAATTACATGTATTTTGTTTAGAGGCTCGTAGACGCATATGTACGGTCAGATGTGTCATAACCCAGCCTAGTTGTCCTTGTCGGTACAGTTGATATGTTCATGTATGCTATTATCGGCGATGTTACTAAAAATGCCAGTGTTCATATCGGCCCACTTAGTAACAAGAACAAGACATATGACGGTGCCCGGTACAAGTATCGGTGCCCACTCGCGGCCCCTAGTTAAGATACAGAATCCATGACGGGCGAATATACATATATATCTATATACAGGCCTCCGTGTTCCCCTAGACACCACCACGTGAGTGCTACGGGCTACAGTGCTTGCTTTATTTGTGGCCGTCGGGGCCACCTTATGAGAGATTGCCGTGGGGGGTAGTGCGGGGCGTGCGGCGCGCCCGGTGAAAGTGCACGGTTCATCTTCATCATCCGTGGCGCGCGCCCCGGCGGGGCGGAGGTATGCCGGCACCGGCAGGCCGCGGTAGAGGCCGTGGCGGAGCAGTTTAGTTCTAGCGGTCCTTCGAACCGCATATATGCTTTAGCCGGCCCGTCGGGACCGTGAGGCATCGCCTAACGTGGTTACTGATATTATTGGTTTTCTCTCGAGTATGTATATGCATTGATTGATCCCGGAATACTTTATCATATATTTCTCCTCTTGTTGCTAATAAAATTGGGATTAGAATCAACCAATAGAACCATTTGAGGTAGTCACTCCGGTAGGGGATTCTATTATCGCTAGACGGGGTATATAAAGATTGTTCGATAATTGTCCGTGATCGTTGCACTAAGGCCATTTGATAGAGCTAGATATGATTGAATTTGATGTTATTATAGGAATGGACGCACATTGGCTTCGTGTTATGCTAATATTGATTGTCAAAAGAAAGTAGTCCGCTTCCAATTGCCGGTGAACCGGTTATAGAGTGGGCGGGTAATACCGCAACGCCGAGGGGTAAGTTTATTTCATACCTCAAGGCAAGAAAAATGATCGAAAAGGGTATATTTATCATTTGGTTCGGTACATGAAAAGTCAAACACCGACTATTCGGTCCGTTCCGGTGGAATGAATTCCCGGATGTATTCCCGCCCATATGAGCTTCCGTCTTCCTCCTGAACGGGAGATAGAATTCACGATAGATCTGCTGCCAGACACTTAGCCTATATCTATTCCCCCGTACAGAATGGCACCTGCAGAATTAAAAGAATTAAAAGAACGGGGATTATTAGAGAATAGCTTTATCCGACCCAAGACGTTATATGGGCATAGATATTTCGAGGAAAAGAAAGATGTGTGGATGTGTATTGATTATCTATGATGAATAAGGTAACTATAAAGAATAAATACCCCTCCCGGGATTGACGATTTGTTTGATTTGCGGGGAGCCAAATGTTTCTCAAAGATGACCCACTGCGGTCGAGTTACCACCAGTGCAGTACGGGAGGCAAGATATTCCCAAGACAGCATTCAGGACCCGGTATGGGCATTATGAATTCAGAGTTATGTCTTTTGGGCTGACGAATGCTCCAGCGGTATTTATGGATCTTATGAATCGGGTATTCAGACCGTTCTTGGATATGTTCGTGATCGTATTTATTGATGATATTCTGTCTATTCTCGGTCGAAGAAAGAGCACGCGAGATCATCGAGAATGGTACTTGGGGTACTTCGGCATATCGTAAATTATATGCCAAATTTTCTAAATGTGAATTTTGGCCGACATCGTTGGCATTCTTGGGACATATTATTGAGCCGGGACCATCGGGTAGATACCCGGCGAAAGATCGGCCGTGAAGAATTGGCCCCGCCCTTAACCTAAATTAGCAAAATATTACAAATAAGCAGAAATATTAATTTAACAAGGACAAGTGGGCATGCCGCACGAAGGCCGATAAGGCCGTCACAAAACATAGATAAACTCTAAACGTACGCAAATCTCACGAAACATATACAGAACCCACACCACATGTCTACAGACCTCTACGTAACCAAACATAATCATATGACGGGACGGGGCCCCGTCGTACCCCGTAATGAATATGCACAAATGCAACAGAAAATTTTATACCAAAATACGGGCCCCGGACAAAGGAGCACTTCAACCAGCTGAGCAAACAACCTAGGCGGCGAATCAGCAAATCAGATGTCTGTACCTGCGTGGCACGAAACGCAGCCCCCGAAGAAAGGGGGTCAGTACGGAAAATGTACTGAATATGTAAAGCAGAGAATGTAATAAATAAAATTAAAATCAGAACGGAATGTGCGGAAAGCAACGAGATGCATAAGTAATCAAAAATGCGTATCGTAAATCATAAGTAATGCATGCAGAAAATATATGCCAAAAGCCGGCCCCGTTGGGGACTCGGTGAACGAACATAGGCGCGCCCCCGTCTCCGCGCCAAAACACATCATAAGTAGGGAATATCTCCGAAACATCATAACATACCAAATGGCACATCATAACATAATCGGATATCATAATATATGTACATGGCACATCATACACCACAACCCATGTACGTATAATACCTCGCCCTCACACCGAGGCACGGCGAACAATGCAGAGGATACGCTTGAGAACATATCCCGGCCCGGCTCGGTGCGGGGAAATATTGAGGCATCCACGAGTGGAGTAGTGAGAAACTAATGCAATAAAAATAACATATATATTTTAGAGACTCAATGAGGCATAGCGAATGACAAATCAAAGTGATGAAATCGGACGGAAGCATAGTACGTACCTTTCGGACATCACGGTAGGTTATGTCGTACGAACGTTCGGATTCGTGATACGTATCGTAACACATCATAGGACTTAACGGAATATTTAAAATGATTTTTAAGTAATAAATAGAGGAGTAGTTAAAACGTTTCCTTTAAAGCCGCTCGAAGACAAGTCATAAACACAGAAGGGTAAAATCGGAAATAGTGGGCCCACCTCGGTCAAATGAGGTGGCGTACTTAAATCACGTTCGTTGAACTTCATAATATCATTAGTAAGTGTTTTAGAGTGATCGGATTAGATTTGTACAAATTCTAGATGTCTAAAATCAATCTAGTCAAATGTGACCTAATTAGGTTCAATTCCGTTGAATGAAAAAGGCTCAATTTTAGATGTAGATTCCGAGAGATAGGAGCGACTCCAAGGGCCAAATCCGAAGCTAACACACCTAAGTCGTGCCATGAAAAGGAAATGAAAAGCTTTACATACCTTTCTTGTCCTTTGCACTTGCCAAAACTTCAATCCCGTTTCGTCAAAAATCTGCAAATGGTCACTTTGACCAATTACTATTCATGAGACTTAGGAATTCTATTCTTGACCAATACTTGTCTATAAAAATTCCGGCAGCACCTCCCCTATAAATACGACACCCCGAGAATTAAACTCGGCTCAAAACAATCAACAACAACCCAACAACAACATCAACAACCACAACAAAACACAATATGATACAACTAATCAACTTTCCAACACAATGCAATAACTTCCATTCCAACTTCACATGTCCAAATCAATACCATCATATTCACATTCATTACTAACTAGAATCGTTACAATGCCATTTGGGAGCATTTCATACCATTTTTGCAATATATACACAAATTACACAAAATACACAACTTTCCACCAAAGTCATAATTTATCCAAATCTTCTAATCTTCAACATACATATTCATAACATATTTCCATCTTCCAAGTTCATCAACAATCATCATAATTCACACCCTAACAACTTAATTATCATAAGAACATAAAATCATACTAAGACGACATAAGCTTCTACATTCCATTTCAATGCTAACTTTCATCATTTTACCTTCATTTGCATTGCATGGATCGCCACAACACAACTAACATATTAAACAAACTTAATTCATTTCCACCCCAACTTCCATGTACCACACGGCTATACCATGCATTTCCATATTCCACCAACTTCATCCAACTTTCATTTCCAATATAAATTCCATCATAACCACAACTAAAATTCAACATAAAATTCAACCCATAACTACACAACATTACATATATTCGGCCACATGCACACATGCACTTCCGCCATGCAAACTTCCATATTTCTATCTATTCTACTCATTTCCATATATTACAACACAAACAAACCTTCAAAACATAATTAGAAGGGATGAATTCTTACCTTCTTCTCCAATCTTCTTCACTTGAGTAAGTTGTCCATTTGAAGAAACAAGTCCTCTTCCTTCCAAACCAACTACACTAGGTTGTAGAGGACACTTAATTTAGTAGGAAAACCACAAGACAATAATTTTTGGATCAAAATTTTTGAAGGGGAATTTTGGAGAGTCATGGCCGAATGGCCTTCTAATTTTTGCTCCTCTTGTTCTTGTTTTTCTCCTTCTTTCTCTTGTCTTGAAAATTCTAGAGAATTAAAGAGTCTTTGCTCCTTTATATAATTAACTTGTCACATGACCATGCACATGGCTTGGATTTAATTTTCTCCAAGCCATGGCCGGCCACCACCTTGGGTTGGGCCAAAATTTTCATTCATTTTATGTTGCTAATTTTCCAAGCCCAATTTTATTTGCTCCATATTTTTGATAATTCATGAAACCATTTTCCAAAATTCCAATTTTGCCCTTAGTCTTTTCCGATATTTCCACATCTACATTTTCCATAACCAACTTATGAACCAAACAAAATCAATACATTACAATGTCCTTAATCTTCCTTAATATTTCCGCGTCAATATTTCCTTAAACATCCCATGCATACTTAGTAGAATCCAATTAGAACCTTAATTCCTACCATTCCGAATCATTTTCAATTTTTCCGAATACATACAAAATGCGAGGTATAACATTCTCCCCCCCTTTAGAACATTCGTCCTCGAATGTTCAACTGACCTCATGGGGCCTCTTAATACTTCGGGGAGGTCTCCTTCTTTCCAAACACATACTTGAACTTGATCAAAGCACTTGTAAGGGTCTTCATTTTCCAACTCCTTCCATCATTCTTCGACATTCCCTCACTAGGGCTGCTCGGGGTCTTAAATCGGATATACGGCGAACTGAATCTTTGTCAGGATCAGAAGATCAAACGGACGTCGGACGGAGTCACATCCGGAATCGGAAGTACGTAGGTACGACAGACAGAATCATAATCTGACGTTATCTTAGGCAGACTCAAAATCGGAGCCAGACGTACATGAGCATATCGAACAATCTCATAATCAGAATCAGACGTACCGAACTATATTGGATACATCCGTGGTCAGAGTCAAGCGTATCGGCACATGTACCAGACATATTCGGTAGTCGGGGTCGGGGTCGACGCACGTACGTATGTCGAAGTATTCATGATCGGAGTCAATCGATACGAGATGTATCGACGGGTTTGTAGTCGAGTCGACATATAGAGATATAGCGGATAGAAACATAATTAGATTCAGAAATTTCGGGGTATGGTAGGCAGAGTTTCATCGAAGTCAGAGGCGCAGAAATATGGCATACAGAATCGCGATCAGAATCGGACTATTTTTACCACTACTTTAGAGACCTACGGAAATTTCCTTGTCGCGTTTTACTTCTCGCTTGATTACAAACTTGCTTTCCTCATTCTTACATAATGGCTTCCTACTTCGCTTGTCGGCTCCCTCGAAGGTTTTTACTTAATCATATTCCTTATCCTTAATTCCTTCCAATACTTCCATTTCCTTGCCCTCAATATCTTTACTCAGTTGCTTTTCCAAATATCGTCATGTTAGAACTCTTCCAATCACTAATTGTATCGCAATCGGGGTCAGTCCAGTCCGTAACATTTGTTTCTCACCTTTCACTTCACCCCTATGTTCCGTGTCGTAATACCTTCCGTTAGTTGCAGCCTTTTGTTGTTAGGACTCGCCTTTCGACCAACGTAATCACCAAGGAAAAGTCCTACGCATACATATATATATACACTCATCACCATTCTACTTACAAACATTTCCAATCGCTTTTCGAACTTACCCTAATTCCCAAGCGATATTGCGCTTTCTTCCTTTTTCCCCATTAATCGCTCGACCTACCGCGCGACTTCGTGAGAGTGCGTACCGCTTCACATACTTCCTTTTCCTTTAGGTCACCCCAAATTTCCATTTATTTCTTGTATTTTTCCCACTACGGTCTTACCTCTACATTCATACCTGTCACGACTCTTTTTCCGCCCATATTCTTGTCGCAACCCTACTATCATTTCCCTAAACTGGAGCTTGTCATAATTCATCCCGTGTACTATAGTTATTCTTAGGTCTATCTAACTTCTCATTTATCCCCTTAAATTCCAAGTTCGCAAAATTTTTCAATTACTTCCCAGGGGGGTCACCCATCCTAAAATTGCTCCCCCTGAGCACGCTTAACTTCGCAACTTCGACGGATTCTAGTCCCTTAATGTCGGTATAATCACGTCCATTTCCACACACGACCTTTATTACATAATACGAGGCTAATCGAGGCCTTACGGATCCCAAGGCATATTCACAACACGTCCTTTCTTGTACAATTACTATTTTACCCTTCTTAAGCTTCGGTAGTCACCTTTGCAAATTCTTATTGCTCGAAGTCTGTACGCCGCAAATACCCATGATACCGTACAGAATATACAGCTTCGTATCCCACTCTAACCATTCAGGACCTTCTGTTTCAGGTAACGGAACAAATATATTCGAACTTACCTGTGTGACCTTTCCCGTCACCACTTACCATTTTCCGCCATATGTAAAGCTTACGCAAGGAATTTTATTTCCTATGACTTGGCTCTATCGCACGATCTAAGACAGAAAGAAGGTCAACAATTCCTAGATGCCCTGTAGCCTCCTGTTTATAAATGTGGCGCGCTTCACACCATAAACACGACTCTACTAGACACGGTCTGTAGACATTCCGAGGACCTAACCGCCACTTTTGTCACGACCCAACTCCGTAGGCCGCGACACGTGCCCTAGTTGGACACTCATACGTACCTTAACCTAAATTAGCAAAATATTACAAATAAGTAGAAATAATAATTTAACAAGGACAAGTGGGCATGCCGCACGAAGGCCGATAAGGCCGTCACAAAACATAGATAAGCTCTAAACGTACGCAAATCTCACGAAACATATACGTAACCCACACCACATGTCTACGTACCTCTACGTAACCAAACATAATCATATGACGGGACGGTGGCCCCGTCGTACCCCGTAATGAATATGCACAAATGCAACAAAAAATTTTATACCAAAATACGGCCCCGGACAAAGGAGCACTTCAACCACCGAGCAAACAACCTAGGCGGCGAATCCAGCAAATCGAACGTCCGTACCGCGTGGCACGAAACGCAGCCCCCGAAGAAAGGGGGCCGCACGGAAAATGTACCGAATATGTAAAGCGAGAATGTAATAAATAAAATTAAAATCGAACGGAATGTGCGGAAAACAAACGAGATGCATAAGTAATCAAAAATGCATATCGTAAATCATAAGTAATGCATGAGTAAAACATATGCCAAAAAGCCGGCCCCGCTATGGGACTCGGTGAACGAACATAGGCGCCCCTTCTCCCGCGCCAAAACACATCATACTTCGTAGTAGGGAATATCTCCGAAACAAATCATAACATACCAAATGGCCATATCGTAACATAATAATCAGATATCATAATATAGCGTACATGGCACATCATACACCACAACCCATGCACGTATATACCGCCCCCTCACACCGGGCGCGGCGAACAATGCAGACATACGCTTGAGAACATATCCTGGCCCGGGCTCAGTGTGGGAAACATTGAGGCATCCACGAGTGGAGTAGTGAGAAACTAATGCAATAAAAATAACATATATATTTCCAGAGACTCAATGAGGCATATCGAATGACAAATCGAAGTCAATGAAATCGGACGGAAGCATAGTACGTACCTTTCGGACATCACGGAGGTTATGTCGGAACGAACGTTCGGATTCGTGATACATCCGAACACATCATAGGACTTAACGGAATATTTAAAACGATTTTTAAGTAATAAATAGAGGAGTAGTTAAAACGTTTCCTTTAAAGCCGCTCGAAGACAAGTCATAAACACGAAGGGTAAAATCGGAAATAGTGGGCCCACCTCGGTCAAATGAGGTGGCGTACTTAAATCACGTTCGTTGAACTTCATAATATCATTAGTAAGTGTTTTAGAGTGATCGGATTAGATTTGTACAAATTCTAGATGTCTAAAATCAATCTAGTCAAATGTGACCTAATTAGGTTCAATTCCGTTGAATGAAAAAGGCTCAATTTTAGATGTAGATTCCGAGAGATAGGAGCGACTCCAAGGGCCAAATCCGAAGCTAACACACCTAAGTCGTGCCATGAAAAGGAAATGAAAAGCTTTACATACCTTTCTTGTCCTTTGCACTTGCCAAAACTTCAATCCCGTTTCGTCAAAATACGCAAATGGTCACTTTGACCAATTACTATTCATGAGACTTAGAAATTCTATTCTTGACCAATACTTGTCTATAAAAATTCCGGCAAGCACCTCCCCTATAAATACGACACCCGAGAATTAAACTCGGCTCAAAACAATCAACAACAACCCAACAACAACATCAACAACCACAACAAAACACAATATGATACAACTAATCAACTTTCCAACACAATGCAATAACTTCCATTCCAACTTCACATGTCCAAATCAATACCATCATATTCACATTCATTACTAACTAGAATCGTTACAATGCCATTTGGGAGCATTTCATACCATTTTTGCAATATATACACAAATTACACAAAATACACAACTTTCCACCAAAGTCATAATTTATCCAAATCTTCTAATCTTCAACATACATATTCATAACATATTTCCATCTTCCAAGTTCATCAACAATCATCATAATTCACACCCTAACAACTTAATTATCATAAGACATAAAATCATACTAAACAACATAAGCCTCTACATTCCATTTCAATGCAAGCTTACATCATTTTACCTTCATTTGCATTACATGGATCATAACAACACAACTAACATATTAAACAAACATTAATTCACTCCACCTTTCTAGCACCACCATACCACACGGCCAACCATGCATATTCCATACTTCAACCAAATTCATCCAACTTTCATTTCCAATATAAATTCCACCATAACCACAACTAGAATACAACACAAAATTCAACATAACCACAACATTACATATATTCGGCCACATGCACACATGCACTTCCTGTCACACCCCAATCTTTATCAAGGCGTGACGGGCACCCGACTCTCATCAGAGTCAAGCGAACCCTTAAACGTCAAACCCAAATCTTTTTTTTTTTTTTTAAAAACAAGAATTTAAAAATTTTAGATGAAAAACCAAAATCGACACGTGGCTCAAGGCATCTCAAAACATATTATATATACATACGACATAGAACAAAGCGAGCCAAAAGGGCCTCTGCCATTTCTGTACAACAAAATCATGGCCAACAAGGCCAAACAATAATATGACTTCCACGGCGTTCGCAGACTTCTACGAGTATGACCTGTACGATAAATAAAGCTATACCAAAACAAGGACGGTCCGAGAAACAAGAGGAGGCACATCGACTCCGATCTTTGGTTCCCTAGTTATTTGGATCGCCAAGTCGCGCTCTTGGACTGCAAGCATGAAACGCGACCCCGAAGAAAGGGGAGATCGGGGTGACGGAATATGTACTGAATATGTAAAGCATCACTGAAGCATGAATCAGAAAAGTACAACAATAAGTAAATTTAGAAAACCCAGTATAGATTATTGCCCAAATAAAATAGTCCCTTCGGACGACCGCTTCCGGCCTAATAATAATGATAGTAGTGATAGTAATGATAACAACAATGATAATAATGATAGTAATGATAATAATCCCCTTCGGGTGTGCCGGTCCCGACATACGTCTATCACCGGCCCTTTCGGGCATGCCGGTCCGAAATAAGATAATGGCCCCTTCGGGCATCTTGGGTCAACATACGTCTATCACGGCCCCTTCGGACATACTGGCCCCGAATATTCCTAGCCCACCGGGCATGCCACTCGTGACATACGGCTACCACGGCCCGCCCGGGCATGCCACTCGTGACATAACACTAATTCTAGCCCCTTCGGGCATAATGATAATAATAATAATAATAATAATAATAATAATAATAATAATAATAATAATAATAATAATAATAATAATAATAATAATAATAATAATAATAATAATAATAATAATAATAATAATAATAATAATAATAATAATAACGTTGGAATGTGGACATAAGTCGTAAGTGGAATGAAATAGTAAAATCTCGCACCCCCTTCGGAGTGGTTTGAAGAGTCTTATATAATAAAATATCGCACTCCCTTCGGAGTGGTTTGAAGAGTCTTATTTAATAAAATATCGCACTCCCTTCGGAGTGGTTTGAAGAGTCTTATTTAATAAAATATCGCACTCCCTTCGGAGTGGTTTTTAAAAAGAAGGGAAAAACAAGTTTCGAGTCAACCTGACCTAGTGCGAGGAAGTTACGAGTATTTCAGAAGCCATTTTTAAAGAACCGAAGCGCTAATCATATTAGGAACATTATTACTCCCCAAGATATATTACAGAACTTAATGGAGTCATTTATGAAGGTTATAGATGTTTGAACATTTTTCCAATCAAGATATGAAGATCCTAATTCAATCCCCTTTGAATGAATAGTACTCAAGTTCCGACTTGGGTTTCTATGAAGAATAACCCCCGAGGCTCAAATCCAAACCTAGTACACCTAGGACATGCCAAGAGAAGGAAGGGAATAGCTTTACATACCTCACCCCGGACGTCTTATGCTCACTTAAACTCAAATCCCGTTTCGTCCAGAATCTGCAAATGGTCACAATTACCAATTGTAAGTTACAAGTCTTTAGAGATTCATTCTTAGCCCTTTCTTGTTTACAGAAATTTGGGCAGCACCTCCCCTATAAATTCGCTGCCCCGAGAATATGACTCGGCTTAGAATAACAACAACCAACCCAACAACAACATCAACAACACCAATAATCGCTACAAAACACATATGAACACAAATAGTCTTTCTTTCTACATAATGCATTAACTTCCGTTCTAACTTCACACCTTTCATCCAATGTCAACGTTTTCATATTCATTCTCTAATTCGAGGCCATTCGATTACGACTCAAAGACATTTCACGTTGATACACAAAACATACAAGATTTTCATCAAGCCATAATTCATCCAAAACTTCCAATTTTCAACATAAATTTCCATAACACATTTTTGTCTTCCAACTTCATTAACAACAAATCATAATTTGCATCTTAATGGCTTCGTTCTTATACTTACATAAACCACTACCCGTTGCATAATTTCCTACAACAACTTAACAATGAATTTCCATGCAAACTTGGACCATTAAACCTTTCTTTTCATCGCAAACATCACAACAACACAACTAACAACTAAATGAAAATTAATTCATTTCTCCTCCATACTACATAGCTCCTCGCTCAATACACTCTTCACACACACACACGCCCGCACACAACACAATTTCCATAATTCTTATTCCATTCCAATCATCATATACACACCTTCCATAACACAAAAGAGCAAGATCCTTACCTTTTCTTGAAATTTCAACTTGCATAAACGTAGTTCTTTCGCTTAACTAATTATATCACGTTGAAGAGCGTCTTGATCTTGCTACTAATTCAAGAAGAACAAGATTTTTGGATGAAGCCAAAGGACTTGGAAATTTTTTTCTTTCTTCTTCCTTGGGAGCCGAATGCTCCTTCTTTTTTTTTTCTCTCCTTTTCTTTTAATTTCTTGAAGTTTCTATGGATGATCATGCATGATCATCTTCTTATATTAAATAGTCATGTGACTAATCACATGACTAAGCCTCGTAGGCTTGGGCCACCCTTGGCCGGCCACCCCTCTTTCATGGGCCAAGTTTTCTTATTTTTTTTTTGGCCCAACAATTTGGCTACTTTGCATATTTCATGAAACGAATTTCCAAAATCCCAATTTTGCCCTTGGCCTTCTCCAATGTTCTCGTGTCAATATTTTCCATAAGTAACGACATACACACCACATAAAATCAAAGCATGGCCTTATTCTTACAAATCACAATTATGTCCAAATTTTCCGAATGTGCAAAAACACGGGATGTAACACTTCCGCTATGCAAACTTCCATATTTCTATATGTTCTACTCATTTACACATACTACAACACAAACAAACCTTCACAACATAAATAAAAAGGATGAATCCTTACCTTTTTCTTCTAACTTCTTTACTTGAGTAAGTTGTCTATTTGAAGAAATAAGTCCTCTTTCTTCCAAACCAATTACACTAAGTTGTAGAGGACACTTAATTTAGTAGGAAAACCACAAGACAATAATTTTGGATCAAAATTTTTGAAGGGGAAATTTGGAGAGTCATGGCCGAATGGCCTTAAAATTTTTGCTCCTCTTGTTCTTGTTTTTCTCCTTCTTTCTCTTGTCTTGAAAATTCTAGAGAATTAAAGAGTCTTGCTCCTTTATATAATTAGCTTGTCACATGACCATGCACATGGCTTGGATTTAATTAATCCTCCAAGCCATGGCCGGCCACCCTCCTTGGGTTGGGCTTGGCTCCAAATTTTTTTTGTCAATTCCAAGCCCAATTTCCTTAGCCCACATTTTGGTAATTCATGAAACCATTTTCCAAATTCCAATTTCGCCCTTAGTCTTTTCCAATATTTCCACGTCAATAGTCTCTAAAACATCACATGCACACTAAGTAGAATCCAATTGGAGCCTCAATTCCTACCATTCCGACTTGTTTCCAATTTTTAGAATACGCGTAAATGCGAGGTATAACAATAACTATATATTCCCCTTTCATTCCATACTCGTACTCAATTAATTAAATCTATCTTGGGTGCTTCCGTTAGAATTCCCTTATCACTTCTCCGTCTCTTGTCTATCTTTTATCCTACACACTAGGAATCTTATGCTACCTCCGTATCATTCGGAACACATTACTTCCGCATAATCCTTTTCTCATTTTCGAAACGTATTCTGTTCACCCATGTTTATTCGTATCATACCGGTCATTTCCTAGCATTCATTCTACCTCGTCGCTCATCTTTCTATAACTAAATCTTTCACAGTACCGTCACTTATAGTATTCGTGTCCTTGGCTACACATGTTATGATTTATTACTACACGGTTATCTCACTCTCCTCTTATCTCCCTCTTTCAATTAACTCCTTCTTTTCTGGTGCTCGCTATCATTTCCGTTATATCATAATCTTTATTCTGAACTTTCCCTATAGAAGAACTTTATAACTCCTTCTTATTTGTTCTTAACTATTTGTATACTTTAGTCACATAGGTCACGTCATATCCTTTAGTCACCTCCTCACTAGGGTTAACTTATTTTCATAACAATCCTCATTATATTCACATTATACTGTTCGTAATCAATCTTATACTATAACACTTCTTAACCTTTTACCCTTTACGAGTCGATCTTATCCTTAATATCTATTTTGTCCTATCGGTACATTCGTATCGTCGCGATTCTTTTCCTCTATGCCATATCGCCATCATACTATTGCTTCTTTTAACTATAAACTCGTCATAATTTATCCTTGCTTATCAAATCGGTCGATACCTTAATATAACACCTGTCAAGATTTACTAGCCTTTTCTAAATCATCTCTTAGTACCATAAGCCCTTTTTCCAAATCCTTTTTACCATATCAATATCGACCTCCTAATTACTATTACCATCAATTCCCAATTAACTTATTTCTCGAGGTCGGCCGTACTCGCAACTTAGTCAAATCCTATCATTACTATTGGTACAACCTTTCAAGTCATATCACAAACCTATGTCTCATTCTTTTCTTTCTAGGAAAATTTTGGCGAGTTTCCTCTGTATTTCTTACCATCTCGAAACTTTTGCCGAAATACCAACGATGCGCACGCCAGGGCCAACATATATATATATATATATATATATATCATATCACGGCCACCACCGGGCTCCCAATATCAACAACGATGCGAAAATGATGAACTTACCTCGTGTGTTCTTGTTCAACTCAAGCGCACCTGTTATACTTTCTCATTTTACTTTCCCTTTCAATCTTCAACTTTACATTTCAATCGCACCTCAATACCTTACCCGACATATACCTTTCGTACCTTTACTTACTGCGTACTTTGTAATTTCCAATATCGTCGGTCGCCTTACATCGATGTCGTTCTTGCTAAAATCAAAGGATAGTATAAGAAATCTCATTTCCTATGGCTTGGCTCTATCGCACGATCTTAGATATGAAAGAAAGGTAACATCCTAAATATCCTGTAGCCTCTGTTTATAGATGTGGTGCCTGACACACCGATAAACAAGACTCTGCTAGACACGATGTCGTAAGACACTCACGAGGATGAGCTGCTACGATACCACTTTGGTCCGAACCAACCCCGTGGCCGTGACTAGTGCCGGCGGACACTCGTATACACACGATAACTATAATCGTCCACAACTAGCATAATAAAGAAATTATACATAAAAAAGGCAAGACGTCGTCTCCATCGTATATATAGCAATATCATAGCAACTTTGTCTCCCAAGGAGTTACAACTTCCAACGGATAACATCGTACATAAGCGGCAAGGCTATCATAACATGTGGGAACGCCCTGACTATATATGCGCGAGCCGACAAGGCCACTACTACATCTGACATCCCAAAACATATATACGTACGCAAGCCGACAAGCTGCCACACTACGAATGGGAACGTCCCGAGCCATAAGTCATACGAATGCCCCGAACAGTAACTATATACAACCCACACATATGTCTACAGACCTCTAAGAGTAACACAGTATCATATGACGGGACAGGGCCCCGCCGTACCCCTGCATAAACACATATATACAACAGGAGGATCTGTACCAAAAATCTAGGCTCCGGGACAAGGGAGCACTCCCGAGATAATTGTGAATAGAAATCCTAAGTTGGCGGATCAAGAGAAGCGAGTATACGCACTGCGGGCATGAAAGCGCGGCCCCCCGAAGAAAGGAGGTCGGTGCGAGATGTGTGCGAGTATATAAAGCATGAAATACGATCGCTTCGGATTATAACCGAAATAAGAAGTACGGAAAACGAGTACAATAACGAGGATACCAAAATGCTTGCTTTTGAAACACAAATCATGCGTGTCGATATCACCTATATCATTTCCGGCCCGTTGGGACTCGGTGAACGAGTCGCCGCCGTCTTTGGCGGCATAACACAACATACTCCGAGAACACGGCATAACTCCGTACCACGGCCTAACTCCGTATCACGACGCAACACCATAACACAGCATAACACCGTAACATATATATATCGTACACGACGCACAGTGAGGGACGCGGTGAACAATGCGGTGAAGCGTGCACGATAACATACCCGGCCCGAGACTCGGTGAAAGATGTAACAACGGTATGCACCGGCGAGTAGTGAGCAACCATATGCATATAAATTATCTTTTAGGACTCAATATAGATAAGTAGACAAATCAACGCTCGAGTATCGGGACGGTAGTCATCTTGTCACGACCCGACCCGTGAGTAGTGACTAGTGCCGTGGGCACCCAAACACATTCATTAACCGGAATCGCATACGGATAACTTATACATATACAAATATCGGACGCTGTCTCATCATCGCAAACACAAATTTATACATCACGGAAAGGGAGGCTATCATATGGAGCAACGTCCCAAAATACATATACAAATGCAAGCCGACAAGGCTGCCACGGCGAATGGGACCGCCCAAAACATATACCATATGAACACAACCGAACAGAAATATCCACAACCCACATACATGTCTACAGACCTCTAAACAGAACAACAGAATCATATGACGGGACAGGGCCCCGCCGTACCCCTGAATAGACAAATACATATGCAACGGAAGAATATATACCAAAATATGGGCTCCAGAACAAGGGAGCACTCCAAACAGCAGAATAGGTGTCCTAGGCTGGCGGATCACCGAAATGGGCGTCTGTACCTGCGGGCATGAAACGCAGCCCCCGAAGAAAGGGGGTCAGTACGGAATATGTACTGAGTATGCAAAGCAAGAAATACAGTAAACAGAATCATAATCGAAACAGAAGTACAGAAAATAAGTATAATATCCAAAATACCAAAACGTTTACTTTTAAAACACAAATGATGCATAGGGCTCAGGGAATATGGTCGCCCGCCCGTCATTGGCGCCATAACACAGCATAACACCAGAAGGTTTCATATCTCCGTAACCCGACGTATCTCCATAACACATCGTAACGTCTCAATCACAGCATAACACGAATATATAGGGTCCCGGCCCTCTAGTGAGGACTCGGTGAACCACGCAACCACGCATAACACCGGAATATAACATAGTGCGCACGACGACATAACCGGCCCGGGACTCGGTGAAGATACAGCAGAATGCACGAGCAGAGTCGTGAGTAACCATATGCATAAAAATCATTATTACAGACTCAACAAATAAGTGGACTAACCATACTCGGGGGTCGGGACGATAGCCATACTAAGTTCTGTCACAAAGTCGTAGGAACTATACAAAGGAAAGTCGCGGGACCCACGGACGAGCATCAACCAATCCGAGCCCGCCTATGGAAGACATAGTCATTATACGCTACAGAATCTCCTACGAGCATATCGAGGCGATCTGGTTCTGTCTACGAAAGTTATGGCCATTTTTAGACGTAGAATCCTTTAAAAACAAAATCTTTATGCAACATTTGAAATCCAATATCACCAAAAGACATAGGAACCATAATACTATTACATCAAGAAGGTCGACATTAAGAGGTAAATAAGAATCGTAGACATGCTCGGATCGTAAGAGTGGGTTTCCTCGAGGCTCGTGTCATAACCTATTTACAACTAAGACATGCCAAGAAAAGAAGGTTAGGCTTTACATACCTCGTCCGCTCTCAAGGCTAATCCAATCCTAAGTCTCGACTCCCCAGATCTACAACATCATTAAATACCAACGTTAACTATAGGCATTTAGGAGTCCATTTCCAAACTAACACTTAATTCTACGAAAATTTGGGCAGCATTTCCCCAGTAAATACAACAACCCCGAGAATTCAACTCGGCCAAATCATCAACAACAACACCAACAACCATATTTACAACATCAATAATCAATTCAAAACGCACTCTAACATTAATTACTCTTTTCTACATAATTCAACAACATTCCATTATATTCAGTAACCACATACAATCAAACTAACACCAATGCTCACACGTTCCCTTACTAATCCGAAACCACGTGGAACAATATTCAAGAATATTTTAAACAATCCAGCACCATATTTAAAACAACCCAACCAATACTCCCTTTCACGAAACCACAAAAACCGAGAACATCAAGAACAACACATCCTCTCCCAAATTCATGAATTACACCAACAATCCACACTTTAACAATGTCATTCTAATAAATATGAAAACTACACCAAATTCCGTTAACTTCCAAATCAGCCCACAACAATTACAACATCAACTTGAGCCATTAAACTCTCATTATCAACATGGAAATCATAACAATAACAACAAAACACAAACAAAATTAATTCATTCCTTGCCATGCAAAATGACCCATATTCGGCCACATCACCACACACATATATCATGATTGTCATCCATTTCAACACACTACAACAACCAAACATGATAAATAGAATTAATTCATTACTCCTACACAACATCACGTATACACGGCTACAACCATACACGGCCTCACTCCAACATGCAATATTTTATGAGTTCCATCCATTTTTACATACTACAACATACACAAATCACCCATAACATATTAAAAGAAGATTAAATCTTACCTTTTCCCTTCAACTTCACAACTTAGCTAGGGTTGGCAAACAACAAAACGAACGGCTTAACGACTCCAACAACTTTCTCGCGTTAAAGAGGGCCTTCAGTGCTTGAATTGCTAGAAGAAAATATATTTTTTTTGATCAATTCTTGGACCTTAATTTCTTGTAGCTATGGCAATGGCCTTTGTGTTCTTTCTCCAAGTTTCTTGATTTTCTAAGTGAAGACATAATGGAGAGATGATCATAGTCATCTTTAGTAGCATATATTAGGCTTCCATGTGGCCTTGGCCACACCTCGTGTGGCCGACCACGTGCCTTTTTTCTCTTTTTTTTTTCCATTTTCATGAACTAATTACTTTCCAAAATAACTTTTGACCCCAAATTTCCCTAATATTCCACGCCACAAAATCATAAGCAACTCATGTCTTAAAAACAAAACAGATTAAAAGTCCGACTTAGTATCCCGGAATAGTCTTGCCCCTAACTTATCATGGTTAACCCGGATTGTCCTAATGTACCAAATACGGGATATAACACACACTACATTCTTTGAACACGTATATGCTGCCCAATAGTGCCTCAACCTATATTAAGACGTCAAGGACTACAGTTAAGCTACGGAGAGATTCAAAATGTATTCTAACGTTAGTAAATCCTTTCTAGATAATTAGACAACGTTTCCCTTATATTCAAACCAACCACATACAACCAAACCAACATCAATAATCATACGTTCAAGTACCAACCCGAGACTATTCAAACAAGACTCGAGAACACTCCGGACAGCCCGTACAACATTCCAAACAGCCCACATTCACAATATTTGACAATAATCCACATACAACTACTACATATTCAAATTACTCTTAATGATTCATAATCGTAACATTTTCATCTAAACAACCTTACAACAGCCCAACCAACACACAACACAACATATAATCTTAATTACCATTAATCTTCCAAGCTCAACAAGAACAACAAAACACATTCTTTTCATCCAAATTCATGAACTATACCAACAACCACACGTTAACAACATTATCCATTTAAATGCAAGAAACTATACTAACACCATATTAACTTCTGTGACCCATAAACAATTACAACTTCAACTTGAACCATATAATTCCTTCATTCTCATCACATAACCCATGATAACAACAACCAAAATATTAATTCAAATCAGTCCACTATTTCCACATAAAACATCCCCTACGGTTCAACAACATTTCGACATCAACATACTTAATTTTTCATAGACTCAATTCATATTTACTAAGTTACAACAAATTCAAAATCCCTACTAAAATGTGAAAAGAATGATCGGCCCTTACCTTAGCAACTTGACTTCTCAACTTGGCTAGAATTTAATGAATTGAAACGATAAACCTTCTCGATGCTCTGATGGTTAGTTCATGCTATTATTGACCTTCCAAATGATTGAAATGCCTTGGAAAATATTTGTTTGAATCAAATTGGAAGCTCAAAATCAGCCATGGCAGTGAGAGCTTACAAGAGCATCCATGGCATGTTTGTGGTTTCTCTTTCAATTGAAACATGAAGATAAATATGTAGAATACTTTAGAGCTTGATTTTCTATGGAAATTATCATCTTTCAAGGCCAGCCATGGCCGTAAGCTGCCATGGCTGAGCTCCTCTCTCTTGAATTTCATTTTTGTGGATGAAAATTGAATAGCTTAGTCATCTTTTTGGTTTATAAATGCCCTCCATAGTGGTGACACATGTCCAACCCTTGACATGTGTCCCATTATCCTCCATGAACCAATCATATTCGGCCATATGTTATGGGGCCCACTTAGTGGTCTAATTAGGCTAATTAATCATAATTAATCCCTAATCTCCATTAATATTTCCATGCCAATTAAAATTTATAAGCAATTCGTGCATTAATAAAAATCGGGGATTAAAAGTCCTTGTCTCATATCCATACGTAATCTTGTCCTTGGACTTATGCCGATTAGCTTACGAATAATCCGTCGTATAAAAATACAGGATATAACATTATTGCTATGATGTTCTGGCCCTGTGAGGTATTGTTATTATGGGCTGTTGTGATAGGATGGTAGTGTCATATTACAGGGGAAACTCTGGCGAAATTTTCATAGAATTCACGAGCACTCAACATTCGAGGACGAATGTTCTGAAAGAGGGGAAGAATGTTACAGCTCGAAAAAATTTTCGTTAATGCACAGTGAATAGAATAACGAAGGGAACGAAGTATACGATATTTCAATAAGTAAGAAATAGCATTTGATGATCCTAATTGAGATTTCAAAGACATTCGAGGTAAGAGAAGAAAGTTTGCTAAGAAAGACAAGATATATGTTATGTATCGGATAAGATTTGTGAGTACCGAATTAATGATGACTTAATGATGTCTTGGAGAAGCGTTATAGCATCCCTTAGATTGGAAATGAGGTGTTGGGCAAGTATTAAGAAGGTTCCATAAGGATGGGCGATCAAACGTGCCGACGAGAACCAGTTTCGAAAAAGCTGGGCATTATACGGTCCAACATACTGGCTGTATAAAATATACTAGCCGTATGTTAGGACGTATATTACGCAAGAATGGCGACCTCTCACTTTGGACCAAATCTACGGCCACACATACGGTCCATATAAATTATACGGACCGTATGTTGGTCCGTAGAACTGAGTAGGGACAAGTTCTAAATTAATATAAGGGACCCAAGTTCATTTCATTTCATTTCATTTTCACTCCCCTTCTCTCAAGAACTCTCTAGAATATTTCTCCACATTTCTTCCATAAAAACTCAAGAGAAATATATGATCAACTTCATCAAACTAAGAAAATCAAGTGCAAGAAACTCATTAAGGTTCATCCAAGACAAGAAATCCAAGTGGATGTGGAACTAGGGTTTTTGCTCAAGTGAAGTGTTTCCACCAAAAGTCCATTCCTACACCATCTAAGGTAAGTTTTATGGTCAGTCCATGCTATTTAATGTATTGAGAGGTTGAAAGACTTGGATTGTAAAAGGAGATAGAAAATGGGTCATGAATGCGAGAATAGTGGCATTTTGAGTAGTAGTTTTGAATAAGATGATTCTTGACATGTTGTGATTATAATTATGTTATAAATGATATCAAGAACATGGGATAGACATTGTACATAAGTCAATGTAATCGTGTGCTATGACCATAGATATGGATGATTTGAAGTGAATTAGGAAATATGGATAATGTAGGTGAATAATGGTTATTGTTTATGATGTTGTGAGTGTTATTATAGACGTTTGGGAGTTAATATATGATATGGAGAAAGCTATATAAACAAAGAAGATGCTGCCCAATTTTCTCTAGCTTTAGTCACTATGCTAAGCTATCGATTATCTAATGTTAGTATAAACTCTAATGAAGGTAGAAACGTGAGCATTGAAGGATAACGTTCAAGTGATAGAATAGCTAAATGAAAAGGTATGTAAGGCTAACCCTTCTTTGAATAAGGCATGGTTCGTTGGCTATATATCTATCCTTTCATGAGTATAATGTCCTCCAAATGATTCTACCTTCAAAGCTACTAAAGCTCATGATTCTCGATATGTTTACGATCCTACTAAATTCCTTATATGATGGGTGATCCTCTAAGGATAGATGTAATGAAACGATGATAGTAATGATGCCGAAGATGCTTGTGAGCTCTTATGTATATGTGTCTATGTATGATTATTATGCAACACCGAGCTTATACGGCCGAGTATGATATGTATTGCGCGCACACCACTGTAGTTGGGTACGGATAACCCTGAGCCTTAGTAGGGCCAGGTATGTATAATCACCGAGCCTTGCCATGGTCGGGTATGTGAAACACCGAACCCTTATAGTCAGGTATGCTATGAATATGAATATGGATATAAATACGGATACGAATACGGATAAGGATATGGATGTATGTATATGTACACGTGTATGTACACAACCACACATTAGAAATGGAAGGTCCCTATGAAAGGTAAGTAAGTGTTTATGACGATGGTTCTACTACCTCCCATCTTGTGCTATTTTCTTATGTTGTCTCTTATGCTCCTATAATGATGTTGATTATGCTTTACATACTCAGTACATTATTCGTAACGACTTCCTTTTGTTTGTGGACGCCGAGCCATGCCCTTAGTGGCCGGGGAGACGGGGCTTGATCCATAGATTTATTACTCAGGGACTACGTGGCGGAGCTTCATTTCATTCAGAGCTACAGCTTTTGATATCTATTCTTTTGTGTACATACTTATGAGCATAGCGATGTCCTGTCCCGCCTATATGATGTGACATACTCTTCTTAGAGGCTCGCAGATATGTGTATATGGTTAGATGTTTTCAGCCTTGTCGGCTTATATTTTGTATATCATTTTGATAGCCTCGTCGGCTTATGTACATCGATATGGGCATAGTTGTTGATGGTAATATAAATGTATTGTTGCCCAATGAGATTAGCATGAATGATGGATAAAAAGTATGATTCAGTTATGTGGCTCACCTAGATGAAAATGTGAATGTACGTTAAGAGGTGCCCGAGTGGGTTAGCACAGAGTACCCGTCATGGCCCTCCGGTTGGGTCGTGACAAGTGCCTAGGCTTAGACAGGGTGGCCCACACTCAGTTTCTCAAGTTGCTCCACCTAGGCCAGTGGCACAGCCGGTGTCACGACCCAACCCCGTAGGCCGTGACTAGTGCCCGAGCTGGGCACCCAAACACACTTATCAAACAGAATCACATACGGATGGCTTATACGTATACAAATATCAGACGCTGTCTCAAATCGTCCCAAACACAAACATATATATATCACAGAAGCCGGCAAGGCTATCAAATGGCACGTCGGCCCAAAATATATACAGATGCTAGCCGACAAGGCTGCCACGACGAATGAGATCGCCCAGAACATATAACGTACGAACACACCTGTACAGAAGTAGGCACAACCCACATATACGTCTACAGACCTCTAAACATAACAACGAGAATCATATGACGGGACGGGGGCCCCGCCGTACCCCCGAACAAACAAATACATATGCAACGGACGAATATATACCAAAATGTGGGCTCGGAATAAAAGGAGCACTCCAAACGACAGAATAGGTGTCCTAATCGGCGGATCACCGAATCCGTACGTCCGTACTGCGGGCATGAAACGCAGCCCCCGAAGACAGGGGGTCAGTACGGAATATGTACTGAGTATGCAAAGCAGAAGATACAGTAAACAAATCTGAGTCATAATCGAAACAGAAGTACAGAAAATAAATACATATCCAAAATACCAAAATGTTCATTTTTGAAAATACAAATCATGCAAGGGCTCAGAAAATATGGTCGCCCGCCCGTCGATGACGCCGTAACACATCATACTCCAGAAGATTTCATATCTCCGAAACCCGACATACCGCGGTCAAAAATCCAGCGGACAATATCACATATACACGGTACCCGTCCCTATAGCGGAGGGGCTCGGCGAACCGGACACATCATAGCACCAAATATACACGGTACCCGGCCCAATAGCAGAGGGGCTCGACGAACCGGACACATCATACTCCAGAATATCATATAGTGCGCACGATACATAACCGGCCCGGGACTCGGCGAAAGATGCAATAACCATTTGCACGGCAGTAAAGTAGTGAGTAACCATATGCATAAAATCATTATCATAAACTCAAAAGATAAGTAAACTGATCGTACTTGAAATCGGGATAATGGTCATATCATATTCTTTCAAAAGTCATCAAAAGTACGTAAAGGAACGTTGCGGGGCCCACGGATGGGTGTCGATCCAAGTCGGGCCCTCCTATGGAAAACATAGTCATCATATGCCATAAAAGCTCCTACGAACATATCGAGGCAATCCGAGCCTTTTTGTGAAAGTTACGGTCGTTCGTAGTTACGGAATTCTTTAAAAACAAAACTTTTTGTGCAACATTTGAAAATCAAATATTCCAAAGACATGAGGGCCAATATTTCATCACATCATGCATACGAATACCAAGAAACAAATAAGAATCATAGACATGCTCGGATCGCGAGAATATAATTTTCTCGAGGCTCGTGTCATAGCCTATTTATAACTAAGGCATGCCAAAAGAAGGAAGGGTTGAGCTTTACATACCTTGATCGCTCTCAAAGCTAATCCAAATCAAGCCTATGTCTCGGACTCCCCAAGATATACATGACATCATTAAATACCAACATTAACTATAGGCATTTAGGAGTTCATTTCCAAACTAACACTTAATTCTACGGAAATTTGGGCAGCATTTCCCCTATAAATGCACAACCCCGAGAATTCAACTCTGCCAAATTCAACAACAACAACACCAACAATCATTCTAGCAACATCGACAATCCATACGGAACGCATTCGAACATTAATAATTATTCTCCATATATTCCGACAACATGCCAATTGTGTTCACTACAATTTCATACACACAAACCAATATATGATCAAACTAACACTAATGCTCACATATTCAATTACCAATCCGAAACCATTCAAACAACATTCAAGAACTCTTTAAACAATTCACACAATATTTCCAACAATCCAACAATTGCTCCAATTCACCCGAAAACTGTCCCAACCCGATAACAACATCCATAACACATTCCTAACTTCCGAATCATGATTTGCTCCAACAATCCACATTCTAGCAATGTCATTCTCATAAATATAGAAATTACATTAAATGCACACAATCCTCCAAATCAGCCCGCAACATTTACAATATCAATCTTGAGTCATCAAATTCTTATTGCCAACATAGAATTCATAACGACAACAACTAAAACACTAAGCAATATTAATTCATTCTTTGTCACACAACATGACCCATGTTCGGCCACCACCATACATGCATATATTGGTGATTCTCATCCATTTCAACACACTACAACAATTAAACATGCTACATAGAACTTAACTCATCACTTCAACACAACACACATATCCACACGGCTACAAGCCATGCACGACTCAACTCCAACATGCCATATTTCGTGAATTTCATCCATTTTTGCATACTACAACACGCACACATCATTCATAACACATAAAAATAAGATTAAATCTTACCTTTCCTCTCAACTTCCTACTTGGCTAGGTTAGCAACGGATGAAAATGAGCGGTTTGTTGACCCAAACAACACTCCCACGTTAATGAGGACCCTTCACTTAGTAGGTTTGCTAGGAAGAAATAATTTTGTGATGGCTAATTCTTGAACTTGAAATTTGGGAGTCTTGGCCGAATGGTCCTTAATGTTGTTCTTCCAAGTTCTTGATTCTTCTAAGTATGGAATGAAGAAAGATGACTTATTAGTCATCTTTTATGCTCTTAGATGAATCATACAAGTGTCCATGGCCCACACATGGGTTGGACCAATTAAATTTGGCCACAAAATGTGTGGGGCCATTTCCAAAGCCACACGGCCAAAGGGCCAATAATTCCATAATTTCCAACTTCTCAAAATTCCACTTTTAGTCCCAAATTTTCCTAAATGGTCCATGCCAACAAATTCATGAGCAACTTATGTCTTAAAACAAAATCGAAGGTCAAAAGTGTCGACTTCGCATCCCGGAATGGTTTTGTCCCTAACTTTTCATAGTTAATCTGGATTGTCCCAATGTACAAAATACGGGATATAACATCCTCCCCCCCTTTAGAACATTCGTCCTCGAATGTTAAATTAGCCTTGCGGGATCTTATAAGCACTCGGGGGAGTTTCTTTTACAATTATCACAATAATGCATTCATCAATCAACATTAGCAGTTAAGGAATTCAAATTACCTGTAGGCACCGGAAATAGGTGAGGA
Organism: Lycium ferocissimum; assembly: GCF_029784015.1. Classification (NCBI taxonomy): domain Eukaryota; kingdom Viridiplantae; phylum Streptophyta; class Magnoliopsida; order Solanales; family Solanaceae; genus Lycium; species Lycium ferocissimum. The sequence goes on from NW_026715959.1 coordinate 28,461, forward strand.
TACTTCTCCTTCATCTCCTCCTCAGCTTCCCAGGTCATTTCTGTCACACCCCGACTTCACTAGGGTGTGATGGGCACCCGACCCCACGTTTGGAGCCTAGCGAACCCGTTAACTCTTATTACATCAACTTACCATGTCCTATACCATTCGGCCACAACAACAACACATAGATTTTCATGATTTTTCATTCTTTTCTATACATCACAACAACAACACAAGATTAAGTAAAATGTATTCATTTCTTTCCATGCAACACCACCATATTCGGCCACACATGCATACTACACATTTTCATGAATTTCATGTAATTCTACATACCATATCATCCACAATCATCCATTTCTACTCATTATAACAACAACCACATACTACATAAAATAATTAATCCATCACCCATACATAACACCAAACATATACGGCCACACACAACACCTACTATTTCCATGATTTTCATTCAACTCAACTTGCTACAACACACGTAAACCTTCCATAATTCATAAAGGAAGAGAAATTCTCACCTTTCCTTCAATTTCTTCACTTGGCTAGAATCTTGAACTTGCCACAAGGGATGGTTTTCTTGCTCCAACAATTGAATCACATTAAAGAGCATCCTTGACTTGGTAGAAATACTTGAAGAACATAATTTTTGAACCAAAGATTGAAGACTTGAATTTTTTTTTCTTTTTTTTTCTTTTTTTTTTCTAGCCTTGGCCGAATGGCCTTGGCCTTTGTCTTCTTTTTTTTTTCTTGCTTTTCTCTTGAATTTCTTCCCTGTTATTGTTTCGCCATAGCACCTTAACGGAAGTCACATCTTTATTACGCAGCTTTCTCACCTGACGATCCAATATGGCTATAGGCTGCTCTTCATAGGATAGCTCCTCCGTGACCTGGATATCATCTATGGGAAATATTCTGGAAGGGTCACCAATGCATTTGCGAAGCATAGACACATGGAATACCGGATGCACTGCTCCCAAATCAGCTGGTAGAGCCAATTCATAGGCAACCTTGCCTATTTTACGAATGATCTGATAAGGCCCAATATATCTCGGACTGAGCTTCCCTTTCTTGCCGAATCTCATAACACCCTTCATACACTACAAGAAAAATGATTATTAGCGACAAGAAAACTGGTCCCTAAAATTCTGTATCCGGTCCCTGATAGTCAATAGCGACCAGATTTTCCCTTCCTTATAGGCTTCGCCGCTAAAGGCCAATTGCGACGAGATTTATTGACCGGTCCCTAAAACTCGTTAGCGACGAGAAAAATTCTGGTCTCTGAAATACTTTTAGGGACCAGAAATAAATATCCATTTTGATGTCTAAAAACTTTAAGCGACCAGTTCTACTGGTCCACAATACTCTTCAAGGATCACGAATCTGGTCGCTAAATATCTTCAAGGACAAGAACATGGCCAATTAAATCTGATCAAATAAAATGAGATTCTCATCTTATTATTCCAAAAATATTATACAGTTTATAATACACACATCATCGATAACAACTCATTTCATACATATATGAATTCATTACAAAGAAATGGATTCACATTCCATTAGCAGCAAACTATGGCAATGGTATACAAGTCTCTATCAATAACCAAAAAGAAACTCTTAACAATCCTAGCAAAATGATAACTTGTTCCTTGTATGATGTCTTCAACCCGCATCTTGACTAGTGAACTCTAGTCTTCAAATCCTGCAAAATGTGTAAGACAAATTCTCTTAAGAAAAACTATAAAAATCAATCAAATAAATAATTCTACTGTTAACATAAGTTACATAAGTTAACGGAGCTTTAACCACTCATCTAAAATTCAAATTCAATTGGAGTTACCTCAGTTCAAAAGTTAAACATCAATGTACTAGGAGCTTCAAGAATACAAACAATAATAAATTAAAATATCAACCAATTTGTGCTAACTTTGAAAGTCTTGAATGGAACTTAAAAGCTAAAAGCAAATATCATTAGTGATAAGAGATTTTCCCACAAATCCTCCATGTTCACTATTAAAAAACGATCCTGAAAACCTTATCCTCAATTAACTAGAATCTTCATCATGGTCAACTGATAAAGTTTAGGCAAAGATGAAAAAGAAGTCAGAATAACAAAGGGGCATTTGGAATATTCGAATATTTCAAACTGTGTTTGACATAGGAGTATCATAAGTTTCAATTCCCCTCTTACTAGCATTCCTGAAACTATATTATAAACCTATAGGAAAGGAAAGGATAAAATCTCTAAACTAAAGCATTATATAGAAAACACCAATATCTTTTGATAACGTATAGGAGACACCAGTATAAATGCTAGTAAAGTAACTATTAGAATTCACTACAGTGATTAATGAACATAGCACAAAGGAACACCAAAAAAGTACTTTAGACTCTGGTTTTTCATATTGTTCTTTTTATAAAGTTGTATTTATACAGTGTTTCTAGTGTTGGATTCATATCTACATAATTCATAGGTAACATAGCGTTGCATTATAAATTTATCTTCTTTCATTCTTTTGTTCTCTCGAGAGTTGAGACAACATTCTCCTAACAGTCTTTGACAGCTTCAAAAGCAAATCAGATTGTTCAAACACGACACGCGTAGCCAGTGTGACACGAAAGCACAGAGGGTGTAAGAAGAAAGAATATGAAGAAACTTTGCTTAAACTTGGGAATGCCTATTTCTCCAATAAGAAAAGTAAAAACATCAGATATACATTAAGTGCAAAAGCAGATGTTAAAGAAATGCGTCACTGTAATCAGAACATTCAAAAATCACATGATTGATATTTACTATCTAAGCACAAGTGATCAAATCAAAAAATAAAATACAAATTTTAAACACTGAGATTAAAGAAGTAATTAGTAAGTTCAGCTTAGAAACACTCAATACAATAAACAAATAAATCATGAAAATCCAATGATATAAGAAGCTAGAGACTTACAATTAACAAAACGAGGGCCCTGCACCATATCACAGGGGATCTCAATCGCAATTGGTTTGGCCAGCTGCTAAAAGAGGAGTAATGGCATTCACTGAGCTTGAGCTGATTGTTTGACTGTAATCTTGCTTTAATTAATGATGAAAACTGACTCAAACAAAAATTGATGAATTAAATTGATCACTTCCACCTAATAGAGAAATAGTTTATTTGTCTATTGCCATCCTATATACCCAAAAAATAACCAAACATCTTTAAGTATTTTATAAGTTCGCTCTAAGGTACTATAAATAATTTATTCAGAATCCAAATTCAGACCCATAAACTTAAAGTTATGGATCTGCTTTTGCTTCGCAAGATATGTAGAATCAAATAAGACTGAATGGAGAAACAAGCAAGCCAATGGAAGTGCTAAAGGCCATAGAGAAATGCATAAATGCTTTCTAGTTTTATTTAAGATCGGCAGATAGCAAGAAGACCTCATGGAAATTTGGTCTTCAAAATGAATGATGGGGAAAGTTTATTACAAAAAAATGTGAGCAAGAGTCGGAACAAAAGAGTAAAATATCAAACTTAAACGAAAAACTAAACTGTAAATATGAACACTAAATAAAAGCCCCACAATACATTGGTCGTTATGGAAAGCTCATTCTACTGCCACAATGGAATAGCAAAGTTTAATATCCAGGCGTCAACAATTTCTCAAGCATGAAGCACCCTGACCTCAGATTTCTCTCAAACAAATTTGTGATGCTCGTAAGTACCTATATAGCCACTTTTAAAAAAAAAAAAAAATACATTTCTTTAAAATGAGCTTTACTTATGTATTAAGAATGGGAGACATACATCCCATCAATATTTTGTCGATATCCCAAGTAATTTTAGAGATAGAGAAAGACATCATAAAAGTAGTCCAAATAATTTTCTTATACAACATTTGGGCTACATATCACGTTAGACAAATTAGACAATGCCACAATCTCATCCTATATTCTAAGTTTTAAATGGTTCACCTACTTGGCATATAATTGTCTGCACAAGATAGACTTTAAATGCATTTTGAACCTAAATGGAGAGGACTTGGTCCTTTCTTGTGTGTTCAATACCACATAAAAGGCTATTAATAGTAATATAAAGAAATAATATGATTAAATAGGTTAATCACTGAAGCAACAATAACGTCACAGTTAGAGCTACACCTAGTCTTTCGCAATTAAGCAAAACTAAGTTTTTCTCAAAAAAAAAAAAAAAATTAAGCAAAACTAAGTTCAACAGGTCGAACACTGTTACAAATGACAACCATTGGACATCACAATTGGCTAATAGGGGAACCAAAACAACATAAACTAATTAAAGGAAATAAAAACATAAAAATAGCTAAAGCAAATAAAAAGACTAGAATTAAGGAAAACAAACTTACAAACTCCATGGTAATACTCCTGGAAGCTCTTTGAGCCATTCAAACGCCTTAACATGCTGCTTGTATTTAAATAGTCAAGTCCTTTTTGTTTTTTGATAAGGTAAGGTTATTATTAAGGTACCAATATGGTATTGAAAGGATACAAAAGACCTGCAGCAGGGATGGCCATGCAGTAGGTTACATCTTTCTTCCAAGTAAATCTAGAAAATCCATAAAATTGCTAAGACTATCCACCATACAACAAGGGTTCCTCTAAAATGATATCTATCCTGTAAACAACAACAAGGGGAATTGAAGAATGACATCCAATAATGACTTAATTTGTCAAAGCATTATTGGAAGGAGCCATTGAAACCATTAAACCCATTACTTGAAACAATTATGCAAACAGATCTATAGCTAAAGAAATTAGTTACTCTGCAATTTGTAGCTTAATGACCTATAATCAACAGAAAAAAATTTGGGATGAGGGAGAATTAGATTAATAATAATAATAAGACGGCATCAAGACAAAACAAAAGGACCAAAATCCATCAGAAAATCAGCTATCGAAAGCTTCTTTTACCTATTTTCAGAACCAAAAAGAGAGAAGTTGCACCGCCTTTTAAAGAAGGGACAATCTGCTTGACGTTCCGAATGTTTTGTTAAGACAGAAAATCAAATTCTGAAAGACCTGGCTTGAATGCTTTATTAGGAAACTTATGCACCAAACATCTATGGATGTACCAACCATGACTTTATGAAAAGAAATATGAAAAATTAAGCCTGCAGTGATTCAAATAAAGTTACTTGCAACTGCAATTTTCAGAAAAATTGAGAAGTCGTATTTTCCTCAAGAATATCAGTAACAATACATGGACATATAACAAAAACTTTCACTAACTTTCTTTATGAGTTTAGCAGCATCTAAATTGATGCTACTAAATATTTGGAATCCTCTTTCTAAAAGAGGTAGAACTCAAACAAAGTAAATTTAAACAGTCCACAAATGAGATTATTCCATTTTACCTCCAAACTAGACCTAGAAAAGGAAAAAAAAACTAGCTTCTATTCGTCGACCCAATAGTATAAGCAAAGGATGATAGATAACAAAAAACCTGTTTCGAATCAGACTGAAAATAATTTACACAGAACTGAAGCCACGAAACAGAGAATTTCACAAACTAAATATGAAAAACTTGATGATTTATTACTGTTCTTCCTCGTCAATTTTTTTTTAAATACAGAGTAGATTTACCAAATTCAATAAGTTGGTTATACAATTTAAAGAACCCATAAAAATCTTGAGTAAAGGAACTGAATTAGAGAACCTAATGGACAAAATGGTTCAATCAATTCGTCAATTCATAAGAAAATTAGAATAGATAAACGCCGCAATAAATTAAACCCACAACATTTTTTTATCCCTTCAACCAAGTCTCCAGAAGACTTGTTTAATGCAACCCCAACAGATTAAATCCCACAATAAACCCTTCGAATACCTCCTCGTTTCCCTCCAAGCCCCAACTTTGAAACCAATACCCCCAATTTTAGCCCACACACACAATCAGTATTCCAAATAAAGAAAGAAACCCAATCGCAGAATCTTCGGTCAAAAGGAAAGAATTTGAAGGACACAAAAGAAAGAAAACATGAATGAATCAGATAAATTAAACAAGAAGCAAGAAATTTAGTCCTGATGTTACCAGATAATGCCGTGAGTGACCGGTCGGAGTCTGGTTGCTTTGAGCGACATATTATCCTATCCATTACCAGAAGTAGAAGTAGGAAACCCAACGATTCCATTTTGAACGATGGATAATTTAGTCTCCAGCGATTGCAATTTGAGCGTGTAGGGTTTAGGTATTTAGGGAATCCCTAATAGGGATTTTGTCTTGAGAGAGGAGGAAATTCTTTTAGCGCTGAAACTTTTGGTCCCGCTTAAGTGAAATTTTATTATATCCGCGCCTAGTCCCGCTGAAATTTTATTAATAGCGACTAGGTACTTGTGTTCCCTTTGTTTATTTGGAAAATAAAAATGTGAATTACTACCAGAAGATAATCTTGTCCTTAAAAGTATATCATTAGGGACCATATTTTAAACTCGTCGTTAAATCTTGGTCTTTAATAACCCTTTTTCTTGTAGTGTACCTCAACCTATATTAAGACGTTAAGAACTATGGTTAAGCTACGGAAAATCTTAAAACGTATTTCAAAGTTAGTAGCTTCTTTCTAGAAAATTGGACAGCATTTCCCCTATATTGTCCACTTCCCTCACATTCAAGCCAACTATGAAAACAACCAGGATAACATCAACAACGACACGTCCAAGTTACCACATCAAGAACTAGCCAAAACAAGGTCTAAGAACACCTCGAAACAGCCCGCACCGCACGCACAACACTCCAAATCAGTCCACACGTTGCACATTCAACAATAATCAACATAACGACCACGACATATTCAAGTCATTCCTAATGATCTATAGCCATAACACATCATCAAAAATGACCTTATAATAGTCCAACAATTACAACTACCCAAAATTAATCTTTCGGATTACTAGAGTTACGTTTTAGAGTTATCTTTTCTTTCGAATCGAGCAACAACAATAATCAGTAACTATTATCCATATACAAGTAAATCTCATCTGCGACCTAACAATAACATGCCCCAAACAGCCCATCAACTACAACAACATAAATACTTAATCATAACTACACCTTTAATCCTTCAACTCAACAAAATGTTCTCCCTAAATACAATACTACAACGCCCAACAACCTCATGAACATCTAATCCAATTCATATCTCAACAATTTCATATAAACAACTACAGCTTTAAATATCAAGATTCCTTCACTTTTAACACATAATCAATAACGACAATAACAACAACAACAATCAAACTGGGCAAACATACGGCCAGACATACTGGCCGTATAAAATGGATGGACTGTATGCCCAACCGTAGATTTAGCCCAGTCTATCATGTCTCACTGGACCAGATCTACGACCAGACATACGGTCAACAGAAAACATATGGACCGTATGTTGGTCCGTAGATCTTGGTCGGGACTGATAATGAATTAATATATGGGACCTCTCCTCATTTCATTTTCATTTCATTCTTCATCTCCACAACTCAAGAAACCTCTAGAACACTCCAAACACTTCAACCACAAGAAGACAAAGGGAATCAAGGATCAACAACAAGAATTGAAGAGAACCAAGTGTATGAAACCCATTAAAGTCATCCAAACCAAGAAATCCCAAGAAAGGTGAAATAGGGTTTTGGTACAAGAAGTGTATTACCATCCAAGGCTTGTTCCTCCATTAAGGTGAGTTTCATGATCTTCTCATGTTGTTTGAAGTATTGATAGGTTGAAACACTTGAATTGTGGAAGAGTATAGAAAATGGGTCACAAATGTGAGAATAGTGTCATTATTGAATAGTAGTTGGATTGAATCATGAAAATGGATATGTTGAGATTATAAATACATTATAAATGACATTTAGAGCATGGAATAGGTATTGTATGAGGAAGAACGCGATAATGGACGTTGGTCATGATTATGGAGAATTGGAGTGAATTTGTGAAATATGGGCAATGTAATCAATGATGCTTATTGTTTATGATATTGTGATTGTTGTTATAAATGTTGGGAGTTGATATGGAACGTGGAGGAAAGTAGTATAAACAAAGGAAATGCTGCCCAATTTTCTATAGCTTTAATAAGTACGTCCTCATGATTGCTTAGCTAATGTCGATATGAATTCCCTTGAAGGTATAAACATGGGCATTAAAGGAGAACGAGCAAGCAATAGAATAGTTAAACGACAAAGGTATGTAAGGCCCAACCTTTCTTTCTAAGGCATGAATCCTATGCATAATGTTCCTCCTTCTTCATGAATTTCCTATGTTTCGAAAGACTAAGAACCTATTTTCACGAATAGTCATATGAGATAAGAAATACGCTATGAGTGCGAAATGATAATGCTAAGTTCAAGCCTAAAGATTCTAGAGATTATGACATGATGTACCTACAAGGTTAATGATGTTGACTACGATACATTGATGTTTTCCTCATGTACACTCACCTTAAAATGTAATCCCTCCAAGGTGAGACATAATGGCTATGATTATTCCATAACGTAATCGGGGGTTACGACCTTACGTCACCCCGACCTAGCCATAGTTGTTTTCAAGTTCTAATGTATATTCTAAAGATAAAGGTATGATGATGTCTAACTTATGATGTGCCTATGAAACGTGTGGTGATGTTAAGTTATAATGAGTATACAACGATATAATTCCACCTCGCCTAAATGGCCGGGTATGTCACCGCGAAGGCGGGCTGTATACGATTATACCGCACCTAGATGGTCGGGCATGTCACCACTAAAGCGGCCTGCTATTTTTACACCGAGCCTAGAGGGCCAGGCATGACACCACTAGTGGGCTGCATACGATGGTTACCCCGACGCGGGTTAACGACATGATGACGTATGATCGATATGATGATGCATGTATGGTATGATGATGTATATGTGATATGATAAGGCATACGCTATGATAATGCACATGATTCGCTTATGCAGGTTGTATGTATATGAAATGTATCTATACATAAAAGAGTACACAGGTTGTATCCTCATCTTATGGCTCATGATTTCCTTATTATGTTTACTTCATTCCTGCCTTACATACTCAATACAATGTTCGTACTGATGTCCATTTTCTTTGGACGCTGTATTCGTGCCCACAGGTAGGCAGAAAGGTGATCCAGACTCGTAGGAGCTAGTAGCTAATTTGAGAGCACTCCATTTTTCGGAGGTGCCATTGACTATTCTTTTGGTACATATGTATATTTATGTTTTGGGCACGGCAGGGTCTTGTCCCGTCCATATGTCTAGTACTCCAGTAGAGGCTCGTAGATACGCATGTGTGGGTAGTATGGTCCCATAGTCTCCATGTACATACATGTATATGTATATTATTATTTTGATAGCCTGAAGGGCTTATGTTTATAAAAAGTGAATACGTTTCAATGATGATAGATTTCTATGATTATAAGTATGTGTTATGGACAAGAGTAGATGAGTAGCAGGATGAGCGGTGTTCGGTGTTTAGCCCCGGATGCCCGCCATGGCCCGTAGCCCGGGTCGTGACAGAAGTAGTAAAATCTCGCACCCCCTTCGGAGTGGTTTTGAAAATCAAACTTTATGTTTCCTTTAGTATAAAGCTCATTTCCTCGAAATCATTAGTAAAACCATATACATAACTCAACGTGGCACCTTATGGGTGTTCCTTGCCGAATGAATAGTGAGTACAATATCAATAAGGCATCACAAGAAACATTTAGACCTTACTTGTCTAAGAATGAAATCATATGGAGTACATATAGAATGAATAACAACAAGAATCATGCCAAAGAAGAAAGGTTTGCCTTACATACCTTGTCGCTTATGTGATTAGCTTAACTTATGCTTCCAAACACTGGCCAATCCACAATCAAGGTAAAGGAAACCTCGTAGACAACTTGAAAAAGGTTCATATACTTCTCTAAGCTCGTAATTAACTTTCGTAAATTCAAACATTTTCCCTGTAATCTTCGCTTCCCTCTAATTCCAATTCAATTTAACAACACAATAAACAACCAACAACAACAACAAACATCTCATATAAGTCTCTTTAAACTCAAAGCATCAACTCCCAAAAATATAAACCAAAACAACCCAGTATACGCTTTGTATACGATATCATCATACACTTTATTCTCCCAAATTCAAGAACAGCAACTTATCAACAACATATCAAAAATCATTTTATGTCAATATCCAACTAATTCTATCCATTTAATCATACCAAAACAGCCCCAACGTCATTTGATATCCAAAAATTATAACCGAACTTTCAACGTCATTTTCTTTATTCTAACTGGTCAAATCTATCAATGATCATGGTAAGAACATCATTAAAATCTTAAACATAACTTATATGAGCAGCCACCACGAAACCAATATCCCTGAAGTTTAACTTTTAGCTTAAAACGACGACGACAACTCATACTACACTTTATCCTTCACGAGCCTCGGGATTCGAGGCCTCGAACTTGATCGATTCTCCACTTTCTCTCTCTAACTCTCCTCTCTCCTTCTCTAAAAGTTTTTGGAATGCTTGATGTATAAATGAATGAATTTTTATGACTTTAGCCCTTATATATGGGTCTTGGGTCGGTTCCCACCGACCTTGAGTCGGGTTGGGCCGAGCCCACTGCCTAGCATTACCTTTGTGTCTTATAACGTCCATACCCTTTTATCCCTATGTCACATGTAGGCCCACGACATATGGTTAGAAAGGTATTTCAATTATATACAACTTTCATTTTTGGATTTTCCTAAATTCCCAAATAATGATGGGGTTATGGCCTCCCGAAGTCAGATCACCCGAAAACGTAACTTAAAAACATCTTTTTGGAGGGCTTCCACTTGGATTTGGCTCAAGGATACTTCTTGAGTTGTGTTTAACTTCACATATATTATCCATATAACTTGTCATGTGTCTTTTATAAAATCTCAACATGTGGACCCCACCTCAGCTTACGATTACGAGGGCTATATATCTTTTAACGTATCATTCCAATCATATTGTAGAAATTTCAAATATCATACTCATGCTATCCTCATGCTAATACAGTAGAATTTCATCCTTTATACTTGTAATATTTGCTCCTCCTTGAGCTCACATTAAGCCGTCTGCAGCCTTAGTAACATGAAATTCTCTGGGGTGTAACATGATTCAGGTGTTTAGTCTTAGAGACTTTGCAGACAGTGTCCTGTGGTTAGTATGTTAAGATGTCATGCATTGAGTAAGGTGACCATGTAGGCCGATATGTCAGTTTGATTTATTCGATTTTTGATTAATTGAGTATCGTTCGAAAATTTCTATGGTTTGACTGAAAGTACTTTATTATATGTCCAGTTTCATTATGTGAATGCCAGAGGGTTCGCTCATGTCACACCCCGACTTAACTAGGGTGTGATGGGCACCCGACCCCGTGTACGGAGCCGAGCGAACCCTCTAACTCTTATTACACATATGAACTCCTTGGATTCTTAGGACAAGATAAAGTAAAATACATAGTAAATTTTTTTCAAAATCTCTTCGTCATTTCTCAAAGTAAATACAGTTTGTAAATATGAGGGCTCCGTAAAATAAAACACATCAACCAGTGACACCTTAGACCCACGACTCTGTCTGCAAAGTCTCTAACTGTAATCATGGACCATAGCACGTGTAAGCTGACTCAGCAACTCTCCAGGGCGAGTGGAGCTTGCCAACATTGCCGGAACATCTTCTATAATGACTTCTACTCGTCGGGGGTACCGCGCGGCATGGAACGCAGCCGCCCCCGAAGGGGCGTCGAAGACGAATAGTGTACCGAGTATGTAAGGCATAGACGGTAACATAGTAAGAAATGTATATATGAACAATAACCGCATAGAAACATAGAATATGTCCTGTCGAGCTGTGACCTGTACATAGGAATCATATACTGCATAGAGAACATAGAACATATCATAGGATAACAGAGTAACCTGTGCATATGAGTGCCCCTGGGGGCGGATGCCATGCATGCTTGTTTGGTCATATCAGGTCATAGTACCGCGCGAGGCGGCTCGCCCACATAGCGCCGGAATGCTCCAGCTCTGCCATAAATCCCGCGTCCGGGCATCCCGCGTCCGGGATGATAAGCCACCGACTGTGGCAATGATACATAGTTCCTTCCCAATTCCCAAGTATACATAGTTCCCATCCCCCCAACCCCTGTTCATATTTAGCATGCAAGGGAACCCAAGGAAAATCATGTACTTATCGGAGTGACGTAAGGTCGGAATCCTCCGATCGTGTTATGGAGTAATCATGGACGCTTTGTCTCACCTTGGAGGAATGATAATCATAAGGCGAGACTATCGACATAGAACATAGCATAGCATATCGGGTCATAGACATAGCATATCTGACATCATCATTGTCATAGAATCATAGTTGTCATAGAATCATAGTCATCATAGAATCATGGCCATCATAGGATCATAGTCATCGTAGAATCATAGACATCATAGAATCATAGATATCATAGAATCATAGCCATCATAGTCATCGTAGGATCATAGTCGGCGTAGGATCATAGGCATCATAAAAATTGGCAATATTGTAGAACTTAGTTTTTAAAGAAAAATGTATATTTTGGAAAGCACTTGTAATCTTTTAGTAAAGGAAAAATATTGTAAAGCTTAGTTTTTAAAGAAAAATGTATGTTTTGGAAAACACTTGTAATCTTTTAGCAAAGAAAATCATACCTTGGGGTCGAGGGTTTAGTTAAAAACAACTTTTATTTAGTAGTCGGAAGGATGTTCATAAGTTTCCTTTAACTGTAGTATTGAAATAAACCGAAGGGAGCCATAGGAGGAAAAGAATCGTGTTTTGGAATCAATGAATTTGTTAAAGCGACTATTATTTAGTAGTTAAAATCATAACCAAGAACTTTCCTTAACTATAGAATGAAAATAAGGCAAAGGGGACCATAGGAAAGAATTCGGAAAGAGTGGGCCCACCTCGAGTCAAATGAGGCGGCGTATCAAATTTACGTATAATACATTTCATAATGTTTCTTATGGAAGTCTTAAGGTGATCGGGTCTTACTCTTGCCAGTCCTAGGGTGTTTAGGCCTTTTTCTCAACTATTAGTGAACATATGTTTCAATTCCACTGAATGAATAGTAACTATTTTCAATCTCGGATTTCTAGGAAAGGGATTGTCCCCGAGACACGTATTCGAGCTTATTACGTCTAAGACATGCCATAGAAAGAAGGGGTAAGCCTTACATACCTTTTCCGCTTCTTACGCCTCTCCAAATTCGAGCTCCAAATCCGCCAAAAATCTACAAATGGTCGCGTTTACCAAATCTTGGTTAGAAGCCTTTAGTGATTGAATCTTAAGGTACACTTGCCTACCGAAATTTCGGCAGCATTTCCCTTGTAACTACTCCATCCCACCAAGTTCAACTTGGCCAATTTCAATCAACAACAATCCGGGAATTCAACCCGGCCAAACCAACAAGAATACAAACAATTATTCTAACAATATTTCAATATTCCATTCAACTTCCTTTCATTCATCTTCAAATAAGCTACATGCATTCAAACTTGCATTATTGATCGTACGTTCAATTATTAATCCGAGCCTATTCAAACATGGTTTAAGAGCATTTCGGACAATCCATAAAATGTCCAAATCAGCCCATTTATCATACAACATCACCCGAAATCCTCCAAGTTCACAAGGACAACAACAACACATTTTTACCTTCCAAATTCATGAACTACGTCCACGATCCCATACATTACAACATGGTCTTCATAATATTCAAGAAACCATAACAAGATCATATCTACTCCAAATCAGTCCACACGACATTACACCTTCAACATAAGTCATTAAACTCCATTTTTTTACATCGTAGAAGTCACAATACGACAACCAATTTATATTAAGTAAATTTAGTCCATTTCTTCCATAAAACAGCCATCCTTCGGCCAGACCACACACACACAACTTCATGCATTTCCATTCATTTTCTACACACCACAACAACACACAAACATGTTAAACACAATTAATTTACCACTCCAACACAACTCTACATGTTCATGGTTAAACATACACATATACGGCTATACTTTGACATCACACTTCCATGCATCTCATACACTCCTACATATCACAACTTGCTCAAACTATCCACGAAACCTGAAAATATAAGCTTAGACCATACCTTCTCCATCATGTTATTCCTCGGCTAGAGTTGGTGTATCACAACAACGGACGACTTGCTTGCTTCACCAACCACTCCATGTTAAAGAGGACCCTTCACTTAGTAGGAAAGCATGAAAGAAACAATTTTCCAAGACCAAATTTGAGGGGCTGGTTTCGGCCAGCCCCTGTTCCGTTTTTCTCCTTCTTCTTTTTTCTCTATTTCTCTTGAATTTTCTAGAGGAAAATGATGAAGTCTTGCCTTCTTAAGTCATCCATCTATATATATATTAATATGTCACATGTCCATGCACATGTCTCCCTCTCTTGGCCGTTTTTTTTTGTCTTTTTCTTTTCAAATTTTCTCCAAATTTCTAGATTTTTCTTCTTTCTTTCCCTCCAAGTTCTTAAATTTTCCTAAGTCATCAAGATGACTAATTGTACCTCTTACCTTGACATCTTTGGCCCTTACAAAATATAGAATATACACATAGGCCCCTTCATGGCTTGAAGTAATTGGCCATTTCTTATAAATTATTTTCCCAACTTTTGGCCTCCAACTTCTTTCCTTATTCCGAATTTATCCTTAACGCTCCATTCCAATACAATTCATAAACGACTTACGTCTTAAAACAACGTCGAAAAATAATCTTGTCCTTAACTTCCCGCGATTGTCTTAAAACATTCCGACGTACAAAATGCGGGATATAACATCCTTCCCCCCTTTGGAACATTCGTCCTCGAATGTTTAACTAACTTTATGGGCGTCGTAATACTCTGGGAGGATTCCTTTTATAGCTACTCTTTCCCTTATGCCCGTTCCTTATCCTTTACCTTATTTTCCTCTTAATCGAACTCCTCGGTCTTCCCCCCTTTTGGGGCGCACCTATGCCATTATTCATTTGTACCTCGTCTCATACCTTCATTCCCAATCTCAATCTACAATAGAATAGTAACAGCTTACTTGGCAACACTTGTACCATTTACTCTTGCTATCATTCGAGCTTCGGTACCCTTACTCGATTAATGCCTTTTATACCATAACTTCGGTTGCTGGAATTCACATGTCCACCGATACCATCATATTTGAGATGTCCTACACCTTCACATATACCTATATTCAATTACTACCAACTAGCCCACAAAATACGTCCAAACGCTGTTCAAGCCTATCCTAGTTTTAGGGCCGTGATGCACTTCCTGTCTCTTCACCAAGCAAGTTTGCCTCGTCCTGCGTGTCTCCCTATGGTCTCCAACCATCCCGTATGCCCTTGTTTCCCTTAGGCGATCCTAACTTCTCATTTGTCTCTTAGGTCTGTATATATCAAATTGCTCGCATACTTCCCAGGGGGTCACCCATCCTGGAATTGCTCCCACCTGAGCACGCTTAACCTCGAAACTTTGGTGGAATTCGGTGCCTTAATCTTTGATATAATCGCGTCCACTTCCTCGTATGACTTTTATTACCCGGTCTGGAGCGAATCGAAGTCTTACAGATTCCGGAACATTTTTGTAACACGTCCTTTCTTTATAATTACTATTTTGCCCTTTTCAATTCCGAATGTTTACCTTCCACCTGTGCATGTGACTACTTCTTGTCCTGGGCCTCCAGATCTCTGAAGGTAGTGATCACACCTTTATTGTCGTGCCAAATCCATAACCTTTCTTGAAACGACGCATCTCAGTTATTGCCTGGTTTTCGTATTTCCTTTTCACTCTTCTTTCTCTTAGACATGCCCATTCTGGTAGGGCCTCTCTTATCATTCTCACTCTTCAAATCCCTGTAACTTTTCGTTTCACTTCTCACTTTCTTCCGTCGTAGGTAATTCGCATAGGAGACTTCATTTTCCTAGACTTGGCTCTATCGCACGATCATAGGACGAAAGAAGGTCAATCATTCCTAAATGCCCCGCGACCTCCCGTTTATAAATGTGGCCGGCTTCACACCCATAAACGGGACTCTACCGGACACGACTTTGGCAGACAACCCTTGGACCGACCTGCTCTGATACCACTTTGTCACACCCCGACTTAACTAGGGTGTGATGGGCACCCGACCCCGTGTACGGAGCCGAGCGAACCCTCTAACTCTTATTACACATATGAACTCCTTGGATTCTTAGGACAAGATAAAGTAAAATACATAGTAAATTTTTTTCAAAATCTCTTCGTCATTTCTCAAAGTAAATACAGTTTGTAAATATGAGGGCTCCGTAAAATAAAACACATCAACCAGTGACACCTTAGACCCACGACTCTGTCTGCAAAGTCTCTAACTGTAATCATGGACCATAGCACGTGTAAGCTGACTCAGCAACTCTCCAGGGCGAGTGGAGCTTGCCAACATTGCTGGAACATCTTCTATAATGACTTCTACTCGTCTGGGGGTACCTGCGCGGCATGGAACGCAGCGCCCACGAGAAGGGGCGTCAGTACGAATAGTGTACCGAGTATGTAAGGCATAGACGGTAACATAGTAAGAAATGTATATATGAACAATAACCGCATAGAAACATAGAATATGTCCTGTCGAGCTGTGACTCCGTACATAGGAATCATATCTTGCATAGAGAACATAGAACATATCATAGGATAACGAGTAACCGTGCATATGAGTGCCCACGGGGGCGGATGCCATGCATGCTTGTTTGGTCATATCGGGTCATAGTACCGCGCGAGGCGGCTCGCCCGCATAGCGCCGGAATACTCCGCTCGCCATAAATCCGCGTCGGGCATCCCGCGTCGGGATGATAAGCCAGTGACTGGTGGCAATGATACATAGTTCCTTCCCAATTCCCAAGTATACATAGTTCCCACCCCCCAACCCATGTTCATATTTAGCATGCAAGGGAACCCAAGGAAAATCATGTACTTATCGGAGTGACGTAAGGTCGGAATCCTCCGATCGTGTTATGGAGTAATCATGGACGCTTTGTCTCACCTTGGAGGAATGATAATCATAAGGCGAGACTATCGACATAGAACATAGCATAGCATATCGGGTCATAGACATAGCATATCTGACATCATCATTGTCAGCATAGAATCATAGTTGTCATAGAATCATAGTCATCATAGAATCATGGCCATCATAGGATCATAGTCATCGTAGAATCATAGACATCATAGAATCATAGATATCATAGAATCATAGCCATCTTAGTCATCGTAGGATCATAGTCGGCGTAGGATCATAGGCATCATAAAAATTGGCAATATTGTAGAACTTAGTTTTTAAAGAAAAATGTATATTTTGGAAAGCACTTGTAATCTTTTAGTAAAGGAAAAATATTGTAAAGCTTAGTTTTTAAAGAAAAAATGTATATTTTGGAAAACACTTGTAATCTTTTAGCAAAGAAAATCATACCTTGGGGTCGAGGGTTTAGTTAAAAACAACTTTTATTTAGTAGTCGGAAGGATGTTCATAAGTTTCCTTTAAACGTAGTATTGAAATAAATCGAAGGGAGCCATAGGAGGAAAAGACCTTGGGGTCGACGTGTTTTGGAATCAATGAATTTGTTAAAGCGACTATTATTTAGTAGTTAAAATCATAACCAAGAACTTTCCTTAACTATAGAATGAAAATAAGGCAAAGGGGACCATAGGAAAGAATTCGGAAAGAGTGGGCCCACCTCGAGTCAAATGAGGCGGCGTATCAAATTTACGTATAATACATTTCATAATGTTTCTTATGGAAGTCTTAAGGTGATCGGGTCTTACTCTTGTATAAGTCCTAGGGTGTTTAGGCCTTTTTCTCAACTATTAGTGAACATATGTTTCAATTCCATTGAATGAATAGTAACTATTTTCAATCTCGGATTTCTAGGAAAGGGATTGTCCCGAGACACGTATTCGAGCCTATTACATCTAAGACATGCCATAGAAAGAAAGTGAAGCCTTACATACCTTTTCCGCTTCTTACGCCTCTCCAAATTCGAGCTCCAAATCCGCCAAAAATCTACAAATGGTCGCGTTTACCAAATCTTGGTTAGAAGCCTTTAGTGATTGAATCTTAAGGTACACTTGCCTACCGAAATTTCGACCAGCATTTCCCTTGTAACTACTCCATCCCACCAAGTTCAACTTGGCCAATTTCAATCAACAACAATCCGGGAATTCAACCCGGCCAAACCAACAGCAATACAAACAATTATTCTAACAATATTTCAATATTCCATTCAACTTCCTTTCATTCATCTTCAAATAAGCTACATGCATTCAAACTTGCATTATTGATCGTACGTTCAATTATTAATCCGAGCCTATTCAAACATGGTTTAAGAGCATTTCGGACAATCCATAAAATGTCCAAATCAGCCCATTTATCATACAACATCACCCGAAATCCTCCAAGTTCACAAGGACAACAACAACACATTTTTACCTTCCAAATTCATGAACTACGTCACGATCCCATACATTACAACATGGTCTTCATAATATTCAAGAAACCATAACAAGATCATATCTACTCCAAATCAGTCCACACGACATTACACCTTCAACATAAGTCATTAAACTCCATTTTTTTACATCGTAGAAGTCACAATACGACAACCAATTTATATTAAGTAAATTTAGTCCATTTCTTCCATAAAACAGCCATCCTTCGGCCGGACCACACACACACAACTTCATGCATTTCCATTCATTTTCTACACACCACAACAACACACAAACATGTTAAACACAATTAATTTACCACTCCAACACAACTCTACATGTTCATGGTTAAACATACACATATACGGCTATACTTTGACATCACACTTCCATGCATCTCATACACTCCTACATATCACAACTTGCTCAAACTATCCACGAAACCTGAAAATATAAGCTTAGACCATACCTTCTCCATCATGTTATTCCTCGGCTAGAGTTGGTGTATCACAACAACGGACGACTTGCTTGCTTCACCAACCACTCCATGTTAAAGAGGACCCTTCACTTAGTAGGAAAGCATGAAAGAAACAATTTTCCAAGACCAAATTTGAGGGGAAATTTGGTTTCGCCACCTGTTCCGTTTTTCTCCTTCTTCTTTTTCTCTATTTCTCTTGAATTTTCTAGAGGAAAATGATGAAGTCTTGCCTTCTTAAGTCATCCATCTATATATATATTAATATGTCACATGTCCATGCACATGTCTCCCTCTCTTGGCCGTTTTTTTTTGTCTTTTTCTTTTCAAATTTTCTCCAAATTTCTAGATTTTTCTTCTTTCTTTCCCTCCAAGTTCTTAAATTTTCCTAAGTCATCAAGATGACTAATTGTACCTCTTACCTTGACATCTTTGGCCCTTACAAAATATAGAATATACACATAGGCCCCTTCATGGCTTGAAGTAATTGGCCATTTCTTATAAATTATTTTCCCAACTTTTGGCCTCCAACTTCTTTCCTTATTCCGAATTTATCCTTAACGCTCCATTCCAATACAATTCATAAACGACTTACGTCTTAAAACAACGTCGAAAAATAATCTTGTCCTTA
This sequence comes from Lycium ferocissimum, assembly GCF_029784015.1. Classification (NCBI taxonomy): domain Eukaryota; kingdom Viridiplantae; phylum Streptophyta; class Magnoliopsida; order Solanales; family Solanaceae; genus Lycium; species Lycium ferocissimum. Next base: position 48,109 of record NW_026715959.1, read on the forward strand.
ACTTCCCGCGATTGTCTTAAAACATTCCGACGTACAAAATGCGGGATATAACAGCTCAGCTCTAAGTAAGAGTTGGGTGCCCATCATACCCTGATGAGATTGGGGTGTGACAAAGTGGCATCAGAGCAGTTCGTCCTAGGGGTTGTCTGCAAAGTCGTGTCTAGTAGAGTCTTGTTTATGGTGTGGTGCGCACCACATTTATAAACAGGAAGCTACAGGGCTTTTAGGATGGTTACTTTTCTTTCATATCTAAGATCGTGCGCTAGAGCCAAGCCATTGGAACTGAGATTCCTTTTACTAACCCTTGAATTCAGCAGAAGAATGGTATCGATAGAAGAAAGTGAGTGATGATATTGAAAGTTACAGAGGTAAGTCACTTCGTTGAGGCTACGTTATCAGAATATGTATTTATATGATAATGGATTGGTTGTCATCGAGGTAAGTCAGTGTAAATACAACAGAGGAATTGATTACATGTATCTCTTGATGATATGTTCAGTTATAAATTTGTGAACTAAACAAATTGAATGAATCAGTACAAAGGTAAGCGACGGTATGAAAGATGTATGTCGGGTAAGGTAAGAATATTGAGGTATTATTGAAATGTAAAGCTGAAAAATGAAAGGGAAAGTAAATAGGAAGGTATAAACAGGGCAGATCGCTAAAGGATCAGGTACATCTCGAAGCGTGATATATGAGGTAAGTTTCGACATCTTTTGTACTTTTACTTGAAATTGGGAGCCATGTGTGGCTGAGATATGTTGTACATATATATAGCCCTGTAAGGCATTGTTGGTATTTGCTGTGTGCAGGTTTTGGATAGTAAGAAATATAGAGGAAACTCTACCGAAATTTTTCTAGAATTTAAATGAGATAAGATATATGCTTGTAATATGTCCTAACGGGAAAAGATGTTATGTAAAAAGTAATGATAGGATAGAATTAAGTTAGGAGTATCGTTGACAGTTACAAGAGATGAGTTAAATGTTGTTGAATTGATAATAACGGTAATTATAAGATCGACATCGATATGGTAAAGAGAAATATTAGAGTAAATTAGAGAGACTGGTAGTACTAAAACATGACATCGAAGAGATAGGGTAACTCCAATAGTATGTGATACTGAAGTATTGATTGGATGAATAAGCACAAGTAAAATACGACAAGTCTATTAGCAAAATAAAGTAATAGCATGACTGAGACAAGGGTACGAAATACGAAGAGTTATAACGAATGTGAATACATTGGTAAGACCACTCATGTGGTAAGTGTAATAGGGTTGATCAGAAAGAGTAATAGGTTAAGTATGCTTACTTCACGAGGTTATTCTATTTTATAGGCAGGCTTGCGAATGAGATTAAGAAGTGGCACTCTATAGAGTTGATTATGATCAGGATATGATGAGGACGTAGCAAGAACTGTAATACAAAGTAAGTAAAGTATAGCGAGGAAACAAACAAAGATGTGATATGTTCTATATGAATAAAGAGTGAATGCAAGGGTGAAACCAATAAGCGAGCCATGGGGCAGTAGATAACAAAGCTTATAAGACCTTGTTAGGGGAAAGTCCAGCATAGAGGTTTCGCAATGATAGAAATAATAGCAAGCAAAAGGAAAAAGGAAGTCGACTTGAAAAAGAAATCAGAGAAAAGTGATATGGCAAAGCAGTAATAGTTTGTGATTTGTATAATCGAGATCACGAGTGATATCTTTGGTTGAATGTAGAAGACCAAGACTACGGAAAGATGAATAACAAAATAGAACGATTGTTAGGAAAAGGACGAGCATAATGAAGGATTAGAGGGGATGATCAAAATAAGTTTTGGAAGAGAAGAATGGATTGTACAGAAGTAATATATTTTAAAGAACGAAGCGGTACTGAGTTAAGAATAGGGTTAGTTGTGCGAGGAATAAAGGAATGATTATAAAACAGGAGGTAATAAGACAAATTGAGGAGGAAAGAATGTAAGGAATAAGTATGAGTATAGAAAGAAAAGGAAATATGCGAAGTACGTGCACTTAAGAAGTAGTTGTATTATGAGAAAAGGAAGATGCATCTCCTACGAATATCCTATACCAAGATAGAACGAGTAAAGTATATAAAGGAATAAGTTGGAAAGAAAAATGTGGCCACGAGTTATGAGTTTATTGTACGACGATAAAGCGATAAAGCAAGGCTATCATCAACGACAAATACGATATGATTATGATTGGTTTTGAAATCAATGTTGTGTCCAACACAAGAGTAAAAGAGTATGAGGCATAAGACGTATTAGTAGCACATGAGACTTAGATTCTTCAAACCAAAGATGGCAGGTTTACGGGAAAATGCATCTACGGCTACTATAAGTTGATTACGGGAAAGAGAGGAATAACTTGAGATGGGAAAAAAGGGAAGGATGACGCTATAAGTGAACTCTGAGTATCGAAGAATGGGATAAGTGACGTTACATGGATGGTACGGATAGCTAGATATACTACTATTTCGAGCATCCCTATGGGACAAAAGTTGTCAATTGGAGCGGATGTAGACATTGACTCATAACTAACGGTTGAGCTAAGTAAAATACATCCTTGTTTGGGTAGCTATGTTGGTTGTATTACTTGGTTGCAAAACTGCAAGATGAGTGTGTTAAGACTTCACGTAATAATTACCGTAGCTATAAATTATGGGAAATGGCATGAATATGCTCCGGTATAATAAGGGAATTGACGAAAGGGATGTATGAAGTCGAGATTGGAAGTGAGGTAATGGAGATAAGTGAGACCCTTAAAAGGGGAAGCGAGTAAGGAAAATACAAAAATGGAAACGATGAATCCTATGATGTGATAGACATAGACTCTAAAACAAAAGGTGAGAGTTATGCAGAAATGAGTCTAATAGCTAGTAAATAAATGAACAAAAATTGAGCAGGTATCTGAGACTGTACTGGAAATCATTCATGAAGACCTTGAAGAACATGACATTGAGAGCAAATAACTCGAGGAATATTGTGAAGGATAGTGATGCTATACTGGAGTAGAGGCAAAGGAACTAACAGTAGAGCCATTTGCTAATGATATTGTGATTTATAAGCGACAAATGAGAAGGGACATAAAGTTTTCTATAGTAGAATATAAGATGTGATTATCAAGGGACAAATAAAGGAAAGAAAAGAGTATGACGAGATAAGTTACAACAGATAGACAAAAGAGTTTTGGTATGTATGAGATATGTAAAATAGAACAAACAAAAGGAAGGGAACTTTACAAATAAGGTTAACACGAATCACACAAGAACGGTTATGTAACCAGCAAGTATTTACATGTCGAGAATGAAGCTAACTGGGTACTTAAAAAGAGGAGTAAAAGGTAAGCAAGAATAGTGTGTTCGTGATATTCCGGGTCAGTTGGGGGAAAATATATGGTAAATTGAGTCGAAATGTTAAGTTGGAATTATCGTTAAGGAAAAATAGATAATTACTCTGAATATGATATATGTTTCCTACGATAGCCCTGGGGTGTGTTAGATTACTTACGAATTCGATTGGATCATTGAATAAAGGGGGTTTTACCAGAAGAATATCATGCCTTGGAACTTTCATTTTTGTATCATTGTGGTTATAACGAATTTCCAACAGATTACCAAAGGGTTATGAAATTATCAAAAATTATGACGCCTTTAATGAGTCAACGAGGGACACCTATGACATGACATTTTGGATTGAATTTATCTAAACTCTCCAAATGTGAATCAATACCATCACCATGTTCATATGGAAGAAACGAAGTGGGAAAGATTTGAAAACCATGTGAGACTTAATACCATTATTGAGCAAGAAAAAGGATCGACGAGTCCGAGTATCAAGGAGGATCATATCAGGAGAGTAACTCACTTATATATCTTCAAAGCATATACCTGAGGTGGCAAGGGAGTATTGTAACCGAGAGTCATTACTAAGAAGGAAACTCTTTTTTCAACTATTCGAAGAGAATGTTATAGAGAGTGCATGTCAGAGGATTAAAATGATGACTCCTTGCATGTTGATATATTTTGATTGTTGCCCTGTGAGGCTTGTTGGTTAGCTGTATACAGGTGGGTAGTATAAATTACCGAGGAGGTTCTGCCAAAATTTTATTAAAGTTAATTGTGATCAGTATATATATGTGTGCTATGATTAGTAAGATGCACAAGTATAAACTGAAGAATGAAAGATTAATAATAGTTGTAAATCGACTGAAAGGAGGGTTAAGATAAGTTCTCTCAGGATTAGAAGTAAGGTTGATGAACTAAGATTAATGTGATTCGGATAATCTGATAAGATTATGAGAAGAGACTTAAGAGGGGAAGCAATGATAAGAAAGGAGTCATTCGAGAGGTGAGTTAGTATAAAAAGAGTAAGCTTAAACAAGTAAAAAAAATGAAACAAGGAAGAGAAAAAAAAAACATGATTACATGTGTTTTAGGAAATAGAGTAACGTGTCCCTTATAGAAATCAATATAACTGAAAGCATTAATGTGGTTAAGGGAAATTGAAGCTTATAGAGGAAAGATAAGTATTGAAAAGCACTTCAGGAATTTTGAAGGGTTGAGTGATAATAGTAAGCATTGGAATTAGATGCGAGTATTAGTCTTCATTTAACATTCGAGGGCGAATGTTTCTAAGAGAGGAAGGATGTTACACCCCAGAAAATGTCGTGTTACTAAGGCTACAGACCGCTTAATGTGAGCTCAAGGAGGAGCAAATATTACAAGTATAAAGGATGAAATTCTACTATATTAGCATGAGGATAGCATTAGTATGATATTTGGAATTCGTACAATATGATTGGAATGATACGTTAAAAGATATATAGCCCTCGTACAATATGGTAAGAACATCATTAAAATCTTCATCGTACATATCATTATTTTTCATCTTATAGGCATATCACAGCTTTATCATAACTTAGTATCATTACATATATATAAATTTATCATCAAAACATACATTGGAACTTGTAGGCACTATAGCTATGTCGGGGTGACATAAGGCCATCAACCCCGGATTACGTTATGGAGTTTTCATAGTCGTTATATCTCACCTTGGATGAACTAACATTTTAAGGTGAGTACACATAAAGAAAACATCAATAAATCATAGTCGACATCATTAACGTTTTAAAGACATCATATCATAAACTCTAGGATCTTTGGACTTAAGTTGATCATTATCATTATCATATTCATAATGCACCTCTCATGTCATATAGCTATTCATGAAAATAGACTCTTTGTTTCCTTGAAGATAGGGAATTTCTGAAGAAGAAGGAATTTCATGTTATAAGATTCATGCCTTAGAAAGAAGGTACTGGACTCACATACCTTTGTCGTTTAATTATTCTATCGCTTGCTCGTTCTCCTTTAATGCACACGCTTTACCTTCAAGAGAATTCGTATCGACATTAGCTAAATAATTATAAGAACGCGCTTACTAATGCTTAGAGAAAATTGGGCAGCATTTCCTTTATTTATATGACTTCCTCCATATTCCATATCAACCCCCAAACATCCGTAGCATCATTCATAATATCATAAATAACAATCATCATCCGTCTACATTGTTCACATTTCACAATTTCACTTACATTTCCCCATAATCATGACCAAGATTCATTATCGGGTTCTTTCTCGTACAACACTTATTCCATGATCTAAATGTCATTTATAACGTATTTACAATCTCAACATATCCACATTCATGATTCATTCCAAACTACTACTCAACATTAGCACTATTCCCACATTTATAACCCATTTTTTATGTTCTAGTAGAATCCAAGTGTTTCAACCTTTCAATACTTCAAATAACATGAGAAGATCATGAAACTCACCCTAGATAGTGTAGAAAAAATCCTTGAGTGGCAATACTCTCCTTTCACCAAAACCCTAGTTCCCTTCTCTTGGGATTTCTTGACTTAGATGAACTTTGATGAATTTCTTACACTTGATTCACTTGATTTCTTGGTATTGATCTTTGATTTCCTTTGTTTTCTTGTGGATGAAGAGTGGAGAATGTTCTAGAGAGTTCTTGACTTGTGTGGAATGAAAATGAAATCAAATAAATGAACGTGGGTCTACTTTTTAATAATTCAACATCTAATCCGTCGG